>NC_091133.1:7264014-7486514 GCF_040183065.1 Periplaneta americana | reverse complement strand
TTTATTTTAAGTGCTCAATCAATATGATTTATATATTTGCAAATTTTATTATTTGCTATTACATCTCAAATAGATATGAACGTTTTAGCCCGTTCGGCATCGTCAGATATTTAAAATTCACAAAATCTAAACTTAATCCATTAAATTGTACAATAGGATAGGAAACTGCGGTCAGCACTATCTGACGAGAGGGGGTTCAAATAAGATGATAAGCACCCGACGTTGTGAGTGTTGAACATTAGAACTACGTGTTGGGTAGACGACGCAAAGTTCTCTATTTATCCGTTCGTTCGAGACGAACAGAGGATGCTCGAGAAGCCAACATGGCAGCCAGAATCTTGCTAATGAGCGGACATAAAGTGATATTAAGTGTGAGTATAAGCAGTGTATGTTAAACAGTGATGTTTATGGACGTTGTAAAAATAGTGTTGTTGAATGTATTGTAAAGTAATAGTAATATAATAAATTAAACTATCCAAGTAGGTTTTGCAGACTTTTCAATTGCGCTGTACACTAAATACCCAAAGAATACAATCCCAATTATCTAACCTTTTGCTTTATTTTGTATCTCTATTTGGCTATATTTTAATTGGGTAGTGTAAAATAGATAGTCTCTTATCTTTCTGTTGGCTCCGGTAAGAATTTTCAGTGGAAGATGTGTGAGAAATAAAAATGTAAAAGTTTTATTTTAAATTGGGTTAGTTGAGAATGTCGTTGAGGTTGGGAGGGAAGGAATATTTTCTGCATAGTTTAACATTTCCGTCACAAGGTGCGCTGCTAGATGTAATAAGTTCTCCACCGTCCAACAGATGGCAGAAAGATCAGTTTCTACATTAGCGCCTCTAGTATTGGTTACAAGAAACTCGGTAAGTTTCTTATCCTTCCTCCATGTTTCCGACCTTACTTATAGCCACGTCCACTTTGTTTTGGGCACTTTAGCTAGTGGCAGATGGTCGTTCAATATTCTTGACACGTCATGGCGGCGCAATGGTCTCTCTATAATCTCTTCGCAATGGTTTTTTTTTGTCGACCAGCAAACTTGCTATACAGACCACTGTTAAAATATGGAATATCACATGCAGAATATCATGCTGAGGTTGGCTCTAAAGGCTCCTCTATGTAATTTAAATTAGTTAATTAATCATTTTTGTGAATTGTGAGAATAAAAATATGATAATGATTTTCTGTGTTAAATTTATGAAGAGTCGTCAGTATCGCTAAGAAAGATATCTTGAGGGAGTTTCCTTTTAAGTCTAGATGGCTGACAAGATCTTGCTCCAATGTTATATGTCACAGCTCCAGGAACGTCAGGAAGTTTGTTGAAGAAGGATTTTGATATTGAGTGGATGTATTGTTCTAGTGGAAGAATTCCCAAATCTTGATGCAGTTGTTGATTTCTTACAAACCAGGGGGCATTTGTTGCTGCTCGCAGGAACTTGTTCTGGAGAACTTGTAGGCGATGCATGTGAGTCTTATTTGCTGTCCCCACACTGGCGCTGCATAAGTTAAAAGAGATCGTACAATCGAGGTATAGAGTAGCATTGAACAGTCCAATCCAATTTGTGAACGTCTATTAACCAAAGGGTATAATTTTCGAATTCTGGAAGAGGCTAGTGTAACAATGCGAGTTATATGGGCATTCCATGTAAGTTTCATGTCTAATAATAGTCCCAAATATTTTACAGCTTCTTGACTAGAGAGCCATGTAACTTGTTCATTTAGAATAATCAAAGGAGGTGGATTATGAATAGGCCTTAAAGAGAAGAGTTTAGCTTCTGTTTTGGTAATGTTGAGTAGTAATCTCCAGTCGGAGAACCATTTAGACAGCTCCTGTAAGGATGTCTGAAGAGTGCTGATTGCATATTTAGGTTACTATGAGAATAAAAGAGAACTGCATCATCAGCATACATAGGTATGTGTGACGGTTGCAAACATGGAATGTCATATGTGAAGAGATTGAAGAGAAGTGGTGACAGTATGGATCCTTGTGGTACTCCGGCTAAAATTGGACGAAGCGTTGATTTAATGTCATCTATGCGTACTGAGAACACGCTCAGATAAAAAAAAAATTTCACGATGCGTGTGAGATAATCAGGAAAACCAATTCTATATAATTTTAGCATTAAACCATCATGCCAGACAGTATCAAATGCTTGGGCAATATCCAGAAACACAGCGGTAGTATACTGTTTTTCTTCAAAGCCTTTTATAATGGATTCAGTGACTCTTTGCAATTGGTGTGTTGTAGGATGTTTTGGACGAAAGCCAAACTGAAAATCTGGTATTACAGTAGAACCTCCATTATCCGTGGTAATGAAAGGAGTTAATTGAACGGTTAATCGAAAAAATCGGATAATCCATACCGATACCATAAAAGATTTTCATAAATTAAGTCTAATTTTCTCCGTGGTCTTGTGTTTAACATGCTAGTTAAAGGATCAGAAGTTAACTAATTTAAGTCCGGTTTTGAGGGTCAAGGGAACTCCTTGTGATGGTTATCTACTCTCTGAATATATAGAAATAGAGGTCTCGTGTTGTAGATTTACATTGATACTCGTACTTTATACATTTTATTCTCGTTTTTTTTTTATTAAATCGCGCACAGCTGTAACGCCAATCTCATATTCTGATTCGACATGGAATAAAGTTTCTGCTTTCGCAACCTCTAAATTATTTTCGCTTTTTTCATAACATAAGTTATACAGTACGGTCACTTCAACAGTAGGACAAGGACTGAATGGTACACGGATTTCTTGGGGTCATTACATTGAAAGCAGGTAACACCCCCCCCCCTCCAACAAGTAACTCTATAGGACTCCATATTATTTTGTTCTGCAGCGAAAAAAGAGAGAGTGAGAGAGAGAGAGAGACAGTCGGGTAATCCACCGATCGGTTAATAGGGTGTCGGATAATCGGGGTTCTACTGTATCTTGTTTTGGAACGTAAATTTACAAATGCGATGATGAATAACCTTCTCAAACAATTTCGATAGCGTGGGCAGTAAGCTAATAGGTCGATAACTAGATGGCAATTGCTTAGGTTTGTTAAGCTTATGAAAAACAATGATTTCAGCAAGCTTCCAGGCTCTAGGAAAGTACCCAATTAAAAGGGCAACATTGAAAATTATCGTCAAATAAGTAAGAGCTTTGTTGGTAAGTTTCTTTAGTACAATGTTGGGTATAAGATCATGACCTGAAGATTTTTTTTTTTTTTTGGAAGCCTTAGAATGAATTGAGACAATTCTTGCGGAGTAGTATAAGAAATTTTCTCTGGCACAGTCGGTTTATTAATATTTTCTATAAGTTCTTCTTCAAATTCAGAGGTAGTCTGTTCATTTTTATTCTCACTTGGGGTGAATACATGTTGATAATGAGATGCAAGCAAATTACATTTCGACTCTGTGTCTGTGGCTATTTGAGAGTTTAGACGAAGCGTCGGGATGTCTGTTGGCTCGCGCAGATTCGCAACGTTTATCCCCCCATCACTCTCCCAGCCAGTGTTGCCAACACAAATTGTATCCCCGTCAGTATAATACCTGAAAATCCGTCAGAATCCGTCAAAATAAAAAAAAATAATTTTAACACAACTTACTTACAAATCCTGATTAAAAAAAATAATTCTTCAACATCTAACTTGATTACGAGCAAATCTGAAACAGAAGATTCTTAAACATAGGACGGATCAGGCAGGGCAGTTCAAGTAAAAGTAAAATCTCTAAAAAATTAAACAATTAAAAATCACAGCAGCTAAAAATGTCAAAAGGCGATGTAAATCGTAATTTCCGCCAGAAAATCCGTCACCCGTCAAAGTCATTTTTTTCCGTCCGCTACGTTGAAATTCCGTCAGTTTTGACGAAATTTACGTCCAGTTGGCAACACTAGTCCCAGCCCTTTTGATACTTGTGCTTGGCTGTTGTCTAGGGCAATAAAATTTCGTTATTGCCTGGTGCTAGTTTCGTTTGGTGAAGGTGGTGTATTGTTAAAGAGATAGGTTGCAATGTTTTTACAGTTAAGATGAATTACAAGTATCAGTGTATATTATAAGTAAACATAGGGTAATGGGTATCCTAGCGTGTGCTGACTCATTCACTATTTTGTTTCTCCTTTTGTGGGGATTAGGTCTTCAAAATAGCCATAAACTGGTAATATTTAAGTAACATATATAGTGTACACTCCTAGAAATATTTCCTACACATTGAAGCAACATGCCACGGGAACTGAATGGTAGAATTATAATAGCATGGAATTTTGAAAACCTGTTTTTTTCCTGGACTTAAATACGAAGTTTAATGTGCCTTTAAGTCAAATGTCGGTTTTATACTCACTTTATACACGTCTGCTCTTCGAGTTTTTGGATGTGCTTTTGTTTGCGCTGGTATAATAATAATAATAATAATAATAATAATAATAATAATAATAATAATAATAATAAATTACATTTATGGGGAATATTGAAACGATAGCTTTCATCAGTGGATTAAGTAATGTAAAATGTGGCAATAATTTTATTATTTTACAACATACATTCATTTATTAAATAAAACATTTATCGAT
The DNA here is from genome assembly GCF_040183065.1 of Periplaneta americana. NCBI lineage: Eukaryota > Metazoa > Arthropoda > Insecta > Blattodea > Blattidae > Periplaneta > Periplaneta americana. The sequence goes on along the minus strand of NC_091133.1, from coordinate 7,481,961 downwards.
GGTGAAGAATGGAAACCTCCTACGTAAAAAATCGTTAGTTTTCAGGAGAGCGAAAAAACATTTTCTAAACATGCACATATAACAATAAAATTAATTATAATTAAATTCTTTGTAAAAAATAATAATTTTGGGAATATCATGTGACATAGGAAATTACCGTATCCGATCCGTGAATATTTTATGAATTGTTTGGTGACCTAACCCAAAAATAGCAAAATCTGGCATAGGATATATCCATTCTTCACCATCGTTATTCTTATTTATAAATGAAATTTTGTCTGTAACAGATTCATTCTGGTCCACTAACTTAACCTCACTGGATATATCGCATATTGGCCATATATTCAGTATTCATTTGATTTTAATGCTGTTTTTGTAATGGAATTACACGCGACAGCTCCAAGCGTGGGCTATGAAACTAAAATAATCCAAAATTACATTCCGAATTAGACAGAGACATTGTTAATACGTATGAATTTTTACTCACCTTAGTTCCAGGAAATGACTTTTACTTGGCGTCATCTATTGATGGGTATTTATAATCAGCTAATGATATGAAGTGAAATATTTTAAGAAGATTCTTCAATATAGCTTCATAGTGTAGTGGTAAAGCATCTGACTATAAATCGAAAGTTTATTGCATTGAATCCCAGTGGCTACACATATGGAAAATTGACATGAAATATATATTATGTAACAGATAAATAAAGAGCGAGAGAGAAATAAGAGCGGACACTACATAAAAGGAAGAACCGATAGAATTTTTTTTTTTTTTTTTGCGATTTCTTACTAAAGAGTGCAGTAAACCCACATTTTGAAGCATACCTATTACGGATACAAAAGTGGAAAATGTGAGGCAGTGGCGTATTGTGCTTAATTACCAGCAAACGGATAAATATCAGCATCCCAAATAAAAAAATCTCTTTTAGGCCTATATATTATACGATTTTTGCATCTGAAATCAACGGAACTGCCTTAGTGCTAGTTTCACCAGTATAACTTACTAATCCTTACCACGGATAGCAGTGGCGGTTCCTCGGGGGAGGGAAAGGAGGAACGTCCTCCTCACATTTTTCTTCTTTTGAAAGTAAATACCAATTGAAATATATGCCTTGAAATTCGAGGAAGATTCGATAACTTTTAAGTTCTCAGCCTTAAGAAAACCTCGGTTGATCGGGTTTTAAACGACGCACACTCATGTGCTGCTAGAAAACTGTGGAAAGGATGCGAGATTGTTTGTGTAGAGGAAAGTCAAACCTTTCCTCCTTTACTGCAGTTAACACGCATAGACAACAGCGCGCTAGCGGCCAGAGAAAGAAGTAGAGTTTTAAAGCAAGTGAATGAACGGAGAGGGAGGAGATCCTCCTCTGAATCAGCGCATGGGCGGGAAATAGAAACCGACTGATCGCGCAGCAAGCTCGCTATCGCTGCCATCTAACGATGCTGCATTCAACCAGACTATAACACATCTAGGAGGAGACACAATAGAAACAGTTTTAACACAAAGCTATGAAAGACACCATATAAACTTTTTTTAAAATTATAAATCAAAATATATTCATTGCACTTTATATAAGCTATATTCATGGTTTGAAACTTTCGAGGATATCTGAAAGTTGAAGTTGGATTTATATAAAACAAAGAGGAAGTAGTTCTAATTTAGTATCGCAGACCTTTTTGGCCTCTGAAATTCACTTCCATTCATTGTCTATTAGACAGGACAACAGCCAAGTTGTCAGTTTTGTGCAAATATATTTGAAATTGAAGGTACTGCAAACTACATTATTTTTAACATAAAAAATTAATCGGCCACCGGCAGCTTTGAATAATATAGTAGTATGACTTTACAAGAATTGATATTCTTCAAAAGCATGTGATACTGAACTAGTAAAATGTACATGTGGCAACACAGACCACGTGGGTGGGTGCAGTGTTCTCCCTTTCCAAACAGATTATTTCTTTCCTCCTCTTAAGAAATATGCAGGAGCCGCCACTGACGGATAGTTCAAACCATTGCTAACAAACAATATGTATACCTATAATACCGTATAAGTTATGTATCGTTGCTTATTCTTGCAAGAAAATTCGAATATTGTTACAGTGTGAATATGAGATTAAATTATTTTTGTTTCGATGTGGGACTGCAGCTGAAATCTACGATTTATACTAATAATTTTATAGAAAGCTCGTGTAAGACAATGTGTATTAAGAAGTGCGATTTGCAGTTGATTGTAACTTGTAGTAAGTGTTTCTCAGCAGTTCAGTTGCTCTAATCTTTGTCACTTACATAACCTCTTCTTTCAGTTGTGATGGATTTGGTCAAGATGGAGCCTGAGGATGATCATTTTGGCTTACTGTCACATGATATCACACACATAATTAAAGAGAATAAAGCTTCATCACAGGTAAGCGGAAAAGTCTTACTATTTTCTTTATGTCTTTGTTGACCAGTGCCACAAAAGCATTCATTTCACAGTTTATATTAAATAGGTTAAATTTGAGTCCCACACCGTAGTTGTGTGGTATAAGGCGTCATAATTTGTTCTGGCATTATAAAATGTGTGTTGGTTGTTCTTTCCACAAGGGAAGAAATCTTCAGACGAGGCTGTGGTTGTTAAAGTAATCCTGCTTGAAAAGCTCAGGGGTTCCATGTGCTTCCCATACACTAAGCTGAGTTCTGGGGCCTGTTTCTCAAAACTCACGGACTAGTAATACTAGTCTGTACAGTAGTAATAATAGTTTGTTTTACAAGTCTGTGTTTCTAGAAACTACAAGGGTGAAGTAGTTGTTACCAGTTCACAGACTAGTAATATTGGTCGATTTCACCAGTTCCTAAGAGATTCTGTTTCTCAAAATGCTAATCTAGTTGATTATACTAGTATTCAACAGGAATATTCCTACAAGACTCTAAAGACTGGTGATTTCTGTATTATCAGTTACCAGTGGCAATCTTCCTCAGATAATCAAAACAAAATATTGTAGTAATTTTTTAAAGTGAGTTTAGTGATTCCGATTGAAGTAGTAAAGAAGTTGTTGTGAGAAGAGCTAAAACTATATCGAGAAGGAACAATTTATTCCTTTACAGGAGCACTGTTTAAATATAATGAACGGTTTAAATAAAGTGCTGAAAAGCTTGGAGAGTTGTTAAATATAGTGGGACCTGCCATAACAAGACAAACAAATAGAAGTCATGCATTATCAACAAAGCTTCAAATACAAATTGCTCTACAGATCGGGATGTTGATTATTTTCCAATGCCATCTGGTTTTTCTGCCCTAGACCAGCAACACATGCAGAATTTTTTTTCCTAATAATCTGATACCAATTCATCAACTGCAGTAATTTTTGCTGACTTTCCTCCTCCACTGCCAGTTCTTCTGACATTGTCAACTTTAGCCTACAAATTAAATACAAAACGACACTAATTTACGAATAGATCAAACGTAAAACTGAAAAGAAAAAAAAAAATTAGCGAATTTTTCAAGTCATAAGTGGCATCCATGTCGCCAGTAGGACCACTAGCTACATAATGTGTTCATATTATTATACTGTGAACTTGAATTGGTAGGCTACTCGTCAAAGTTGCTTTCTTAATGTTGGGCCAGTAAGTGTCCCTAACGTATGCATAATCTTTGTTCTGAGGTGTCAGTTCCATAACCTCACATATTACAAATTTTTTTGTCCATTCGTTTACTTTATCATTTTTTGTTATTATGCTTGAAAAAGCACCGAATGATATATCCTTTGATTCATTAATCATATTGAGTATAGTTAATTTGCTTTCAATTGATGGAATTTCAAGCGAAGAGAGAAGTAAGAACCAAAACACAAACAACTTAGCCTTCTAACCTCAAATAACAATACCTACCCTTACCTACCAATGGCTATAAACAAATGAACTCAATCAGCTGACTAGTGAAAGAGATAATGTGACTAGTGAAAAATTGTCACAAGTTACTAGACTGGTAAAATAGTTTGAGAAACAGAATCTACTAGAGCTGGTGAAATATACTCTGGTAACTAGTAACTGGTGAACTACTAAACTAGTATTTTTGAGAAACAGGCCCCTGGTTGGAGCTCTAGCACGTCTGCTTGGGATCAGTGGACTTATATGCACGTGTAAGCTGGTAGCTCTTCGCTCTGATATCTGCTTGGCTTTACGAGTAATTACGATTATTGCACTACACTAAAGAAGTCCAGAGTTGCTCGTCTTATTTACCACCATGTCAGTCTTACGTTCTATCAACCATAATAAATTTGTTCTTACTTTTTTAACTAATACGATTATAAGTTCAGAAATAGACATTATCTTGAGTCATTAGTCACCTGAATAGATTTTGAGTGAAATATCATTAGGCAGCTGTAGTTCTATATATTTTGATGTACCGAAGTACATATGATATTTCCATGCAGATATTCTGCGTCATCATATGATGAAAGAGTGATGGAACGGAGAAAAATTCTCTCCGGCGCCGGGATTTGAACATCACTTTGTGATTTAAGACGGCGCCTATACCGTCGGATCCCGGCCAACCAGTTACTCATTCGAGTGCACCTCAACACATGTATGGACTTCGGTCCTGCGTTCATAGACATCTATGACGTAGTGCAGAGGGCGGCCACTAGAGGGAACCCAAGAGATGGAGCTTAATCCGAGACGATTCTAACCGGTGTCGGGGTTGTATCCTGCGTGGCTTAGTGGATAAAGCATCAGCACGTACAGCTGAAAACCCGGGTTCAAATCCCGGCGCCGGAGAGAATTTTTCTCCGTTCCATCACTCTTTCATCATATGATGACGCAGAATATCTGCATGGAAATATCATATGTACTTCGGTACATCAAAATATATATGATATGCGTAATAAATCACTTTGTGATTTAAGACGGCGCCTATACCGTCGGATCCCGGCCAACCAGTCACTCATTCGAGTGCACCTCAACACATGTATGGACTTCGGTCCTGCGTTCATAGACATCTATGACGTAGTGCAGAGGGCGGCCACTAGAGGGAACCCAAGAGATGGAGCTTAATCCGAGACGATTCTAACCGGTGTCGGGGTTGTATCCGGCGTGGCTTAGTGGATAAAGCATCAGCACGTATAGCTGAAAACCCGGGTTCAAATCCCCGCGCCGGAGAGAATTTTTCTCCGTTCCATCACTCTTTCATCAGCTGTAGATCTGCTTTTCATCTCTGTAGCAAACATAGATCAACCTTGGATATCATGTCAGCGAGATTTTACTTTGTACTTTGCTTACAAGAGTGGCCGATAACATTCTGTTTTGAATGATAATTTATAAGATATAATTGTAGTTATCCGATGTGCTCTCTGATGTCCCACAACATTGACGTCTTTTCACATGGAGTACATGCTACCACTTACTGACATTAATGAAACAGGTGTAAGAGTTTAGGAGAATATTGAATACATCTATGATAATGTTGTTGAATTCCACATAATGGTACAGATTACTCTGGAATTGTACACGAGAATTATGAGTGAAACTTAATTCAAATTGGCAATCATTTATGGTTTTTGAAAATGCTGTAGGATCAGAAAATAACGAAACTGGATAACTGTAGATTTCAAATAAGAACCAAGTTTAAGAATAAGCAAGCATTACTCGAATTATTTTTTCATAAATGACAACATTGATACTGATGGAGATATAAAATTAAATAGGATGAATTGTAAGCATTTTGCATTTGTCTTGTAAATGCATGCATAGAAAATATTGTTAGGACTGCCACCCCTATGATTGGTACTGTTTAACAAAATTGCACAGTACAGGTATGGATCTATAAGTGTATTTGGGTTTGCTAAAGAATTTCCTACACTATAGCTGCTTCAGTTATTGTGCACTGCTGTTATTCTAATGTAAATATTTGTATTACAGAAGATTTTATTCCATTGATTCTCTGAACCAGTACTCATTTTGTAATTGTGAATGTTTGAGAGGGAAGAAGCTTAGAGTGTTTAATCAGTTATTACATAACATTTTTATCTCACGTAGTTTATCAAAGTGAAGATTGTTGGTTGAATTTTGAACAACCTTGAGGTTGGATATTGTTAGTGTTTGGTTCTTTTAATATGCTGCAGAATTGTACTTTGTTTTTTTTTCGCGAGTAATAAAATATCATATTCAAAAAGATATTTACACACATAGCGTAGAACAGTGGTCATCAGAACACTGCACTCTTGGACTAGCGTCTCTTACCCGCAGGTCTCTTACAGCACCAGCGTGCCTTCGTGGCTGCTAGCGGGTATGCTTCCTCCTGTCGCCATGCACTGCTTACTCGTAACCCATTTCAGAGAGAGCTGATGACCACTGGCATAGAATAAAAATCGTCTTCTATTACACATATTACAGCAGTGTTTCTCAACCACTGTGCCATGACATTTATTATATCTGTTCGCGACATATTCTCCTAGAATTTGTAACTTCACTTGTCTAATTATTTTTCACGATTAAATATTTTATAGTGGAAATATTTTAGGGGAATAATTTTCGTGACCAGTCGAGGTGGGTTCCTCCAAGTTGGTGATCAGGGAGTGCAATGGTGGCTCTCGTGCTCTTCTTTTCGACCATTTATGGACTTACTATCACCCAGCCCTTTTCGCTCTCTCTTCTTTTTCATCTATATCTTTCTCACTGCCGACCAGCATTGCATGTGGAATGCCCACCACATCATCACAGCCACTTTCACCTTTTCATCGCCACTGTTAGTTTTTTTCCACGTCCGCCTACATGATGGGATTTGTTACGAATGTCTGGTGAGGCACATACTTCTTCCTCTTCTAGATATTTATATTCATTCTTAGGTTAAGGTTCTTAGGCTTATGACTCCTGTTTCACCAGCGGAGATCTCTCCTATCTCTGTGGTCCTGTCCCACGGTTTCGCGCGCTACTTCAGAATTGTGTATCCCGTCAGGGTGCCCAGTAACAAAGCAATAGTGGACCGTTCATACTGCCCCTATATGCAAGTCTAGGTGCCGAGCCCGGACCAGAGGTCAAGTACACTCACGTAAAGCCCCAATGGGGTCCCAGGGCGATTTAGACGTCACCGTGACCGACTCAGCTTGCCGGGGGGGGGGTTATATCGCTCCGACGTGTTACCACTGACTTATGGGTGTCGCAGTGTAATCAACACAAGTCCCCTGAAGCTGTGTGGTCTCGGATTGCTGTGGGTTTAGCCGAGTAGTCTGGCGGTTGTGTTCAGTGTAGAATGGGGAGCCACGGGCGGTTATTTCCGTGGTAGGGGCATAAAACTGCGACACGCCTCTGGTGTAAGACTTGCCATTAGGTGTGTAATGTCCAGTTTGAAGGGTAACTTGTGTGAGGTGGGTTGCTTGGGAGAGGGGTGTGGAGAGGGGGTGTGGAGAGGGGGTCCTATAGCCGGCACAGACTGTGAAGAATTTTTTAGTTGTGTTTTTCTTTTGCCCCCACAGTGGCAGGCTGACGCCAATGGTTCCGTAGGGGGGGCCAGTTCAATATGTCCTCGCGCTCTTCTCGCCCTCCCTCAGGAAAAAATCACAAAAAATAGAAGACAGGAATAGACACGACTTGTGGTCATATGACGAACATTGCAATGGAATTGAACCCTGAGAAAATAACAGTTAAAGTGCCGCCTCCAAAGTTTATTAGTATCACCATGGACGGAACACAAAAGACTATGAAGAACATCAGTCCATTTTACATGAGACGTGCACTCGACGGATTCGTTGGGAAGGTCAAAAATACTACTCTACTGCTGTTGAAGACTCCAATTTTGGAACTTGTGGGGTGAAGTAGCGAGGCTAAGCAGGGAATCAAAAACAACAGATTACGTACTGAAGCTTGTATATTATCATTGCGCGTGTTCAATACTACAAGACGTTCTGAAAATAATTTCACCCATCGTAGACTGTAGATGGATATATCTGGTGCAAATAAATGAATTCCAGAGCAAGAGACATCAAGATTTTTATATAAACGAAACCTGGATGAATAGCAATATGACATTTCGAAAACGTTGGCAAAATGAGAGTGTAAATTTCCACACGAATGTAAACTCTGGACAAAGATTGATCGTGGTACATGTAGGAAGAACTTTCTAATACTGAACTTATATATAAAGCCGGAAATGGAACGGTAGATTATCACGGTCAGATGAACGCCGAAAATTTTGAACGATGGGTAATACAGAAGTTGATATCCAATCTTCCTCCCCAATCAGTTATTGTACTCAACAACGCTCCATATCACTGTCTCCAGATCGACAAACCGCCATCTGTATAATGCAGTAAAGACATACATGATCTCTTGGCTTTGCAAGAAAGAAGAGAACTGTAATGAAAGTATGAGAAAGAAAGACCTCTCTAACCTTATTCTATCTCTGAAGCCAAAGCAAAAATTTTACAGAATTGACAACATTTTGGAACAACATAACCACAAAGTTCTTAGATTGCTGCCTTACATGTGCGAGTTGATTCCAATTGAATTGGCTTGAACTAAAGTGAAACGTCTTGTCAGGGACAATACTGTCATGAGCGATTTAAATTTACAGAAATTAATGCAAGTGACAAAAACTGCACTTTCTCTTGTGACAAATGAAGACTGAGAAGGATTCTGTAGACACATTGAAAATATAGATAAATAGTACTGGGAAAAAGATGAACGCCTATCATACGTGATTAATGAAATTATTATTAGGCTTGTAATATTGGGGACAGATTGTACAAGTTGACTGCAGCATGGGACATAGAGGATTTGAGCTAGTACGAGGGCATTGACTTGGTTTTGCGAATTACACGAATGACAAGGTGCATATAAACAAATACGGAGAACTCTAAAAATAAGTATATGCTACGTAGCATTACAAAGATATATTTTTACGCACTTTTCGTTATGTGCAGAAGAACTATCGTACTGTAGAATTATTCGTGGGTTTGAGTTTTCGCCTTGATTTTCTTGTGCTACAATATCTCTGTATATAATATCGCTTGTAACCGCGTATATGTGTATTACATAATTTACATATAATATTCCCGCCCATTCATTTCAAAATACTCACCAACTTCCGCTGCAAAAATATGCGCCTGAAAACCTTCAACCTTGGGCATTATTATTCAGCAGGTACGCTGTTTATGCATGCTAGAGTACTGACTGGTGAACGGATAACCAACTTGAAAATCCTATCAGTCCCCAACATTACAAGCCTAATTATTATAAATTTAAGGGGGCTTACGACAGTAGTAGTGATAGTGAAAACTGATAATATTAATAATACTGATCACGGTGATGGCAGTAGGGGTAGTGAAAACAGTGACACCGCACCTGAATGTGACGCTGATATGGGACTTGCTCAACAGCTTCCGCTATGAGCTAGGTAACACAATTTTTAGACAGCTGGTAGCAGGCTAGCATTACTAATAAGGGCTCACTATCGCGAACTGTAGGGGCGCGTCGCATTCCTGTCAGGTTCAAAGATTAGAGTCTTCAACAGTACGCAACGGTAGTCTCCTCATCGAGACTATATCCCCAAAACAGAGTGAGACGCTGTTGAAAGCGAAGTTGCTAGGGTCTTACTGTATTAAAGTCGAACGGCACTCCTCGCTGAACACCACGCGGGGAGTAGTGCTTACGGATTCTCTGGACAGTATGTCTGATGAAGAGATCCAACTAGAACTGGCGGAGCAGTCTGTGTCCAAGGCTTACCGTTTATTACGTAAGCGGGACGGACAGACTGTTCCCCTGAGCACTGTCTTTTTACATCTTCGAAAAGCCTGTCCTACCAGAATACATCCTTGTCGGGTATGAGCGTGTCCCAGTTCGTGTGTATGTGCTGAACCCAATGTGGTGCTTTAGGTGCCAACGGTTCGGATATACGCAAAAACGTTGCACTAACAACATCATATGTGCAAAGTGCGGCGGTGCTGACCATGGTGATTTCCCGTGTGGCGGTGCCGAGCACTGTGAGAATTGTTCTGGGGACCACGCCGCTAATACTAAAAATTGCCTGAAGAATATGGTAGAGAAGGTTATTCAAGAGCTCCGAGTCCGGGAAAATGTTACGTTTTTCGAGGCTCGTAAGCATATTTTAGATGAACAAAAAAGGCTACGGAAAAGTCCTATGCCTCAGTATTGAAAAGAGCAACAGAGGGAATTGACGTTTTCACGCAAACGCCACCTCTTGCAAATATACCTGGGAAGCGAATTGAGATCGCTACCCAGACGTATGTGGACGTTGCCACTCAGACTGCTGTGTCAGACGACACGTGTGGCCTTGATATCAGGCTTTACGTTCCAAAAAAGATCACTACCGTGATGAAAGACAAAGACCCAAGGCCTCGTAGATCTCCACGAAGTCGCACTCCTTGTTCGCGTGACGGGTCGAGATCACGCTCTCGATCACGTGCTCGATCAAGATCACGATCAGGTGTGCGACGATCCGCGAGTGAGACCCGCGGTCGAGGGCAAAGCAATCTCAGTCAAAGGCACCAAATCATAGAAAAGATAAGAAGAGAAGATTCCCTGTGAAGCCACCAACATGATTTAGCTCCTTTTGATGACTGATATTGTACAGAGGAATGAGAACAGTGTACGCAGCAGATATATGGAACTACAACAATTGATCTATAATGAGAACACTGCTATTTTTTGTCTATAGGAGACATACCTCTGACCTGAAAACTCCCTGAGTATCTCGGGATACTACATTCACCGGTACGATCACCTTGACGGTATTTGTGCCAACGGAGGTTGTGGCCTCCTATTCCGCCAAAGTATATTTTCCTCTTTCATCAATATTACCACTCCTTATCAGTGCATAGCCGAAACAATAACTCTTCCTAGCATTCAGATTTCAATAGCCTGTATGTATATGCCCCCAGATAATGTTTTCACAGTAAACGAAATTCAACACATTCTGTCACAGGTACCTGCTCCATATTTGTTAGTGGGGGTTTTCAATGCATCGCACCACTCTTGGGCTCAAATTCCGATGATGACAGAGGAATTAAATATCAGATGTATGTACCCGTCTAAATCTGATTACCCTGAATTCAAGGGAAGCATCACACCCCTCCATTGCTTACGGTACTTACTCCATGATAGATATCTCCATTTGTAGCCCAGTTTTGTCCACGCATTTCCAACGGTCTGTGATTCACGACCAAATATGGTAGTGAGCACTACCCCATCCGAATGCGTATGTCCGTTCTACATCCTGGAGAATCTCGCTCCCCAAACTGGGTTATTAAAAAGGCGAACTGGGTCGGATATTCGGAGTCCATATGATAACGGACTTGAAAGTGTGGACTCTGTAGTAGAGCACTTTTCAAATGGAGTTATAAAGTCTGCGCAATTGTTCTTCCCCCTGTCATCCTGCAGGCCAAAACGCTCTCTGTCCCTTGGTGGACGGATGCCTGCAGAGATGCATTCCGAGACCGAAAACTGTGAAAGCTTGATTTGCATAATACACGTCACTGTTCGTTAACAGAAAGCCACAATTTAAGTCACACAGAGTTAGTGTGCACTCAATGTTGGTTGCTTGATGGTTGTCAGCCCACTTTGACGTCTGTGGATATAGAGGGGAAAATTGGATCGGTGTCTGGTAGAGTTCCCAGGTAGCTCAGTTGGTAGAGCATTGGTACGTTAAACCAGAGGTTCTGGGTTCGATACCTGGCCCCGGAACAATTTTTCCCTCGAAATTATTCTATCTCCGTTGTCTATAACTTCAATTCATACTAGAATTAAGAAACTAATGGATAGAAACAGCAAGAAAAGTCTTACTAGCCTCGCTAAAACCTTAAAAATTCTCAGGTCAGTACAAAATAAAATGAAGCACGAAGGTTAACTTTTTCAATAACTTATAATTATTGCTGTGTTAATGTGCTGCATTTTTAAATCGGTAATATTAATTAGTGTTGGAACTAGAGTTAGAATTGACAGCTTCATATATTGTGGATAAAAAAAAACATTTTATGTTTTTGTGATGTGATAAGTGTTTTGCCGACATGTTGACCTCCTTCTGCTGCTTCTCGTGTTCAGCTGTCAGCTGACATCTGTGATGAGTTACAGTGCATGATCATTCTTTCCATGAACATTTCTTTTTCAATCCAACAATACATCAATAAAATTAATTTAATAATATAATGATCAGTATTATAAATTTGAAAGATTCTCGTGGTCAGAAATGCATGATATGTCAATAAAAATTACCATAAAATATTTAATGATGAAACTGCAGCATGCTACAAAATTTCAAGTGATTGATATATCGATATCACACCATCCTCATAGTGTACCAATAGTCTTTATAAGTCTTAAGATTGCGCCATTCTTAATAAATAATAGCTACCTATGTCAGTTAAATGTATGACCTTTAAAAAATTAGAAAGGTATTTACGAAAAAATAATTTATCGGGTTCTCGTCTTATGGATGCTGAAAACCACTGTATTTTGTATGAAAATCATTTCCAGAAAGAACACCCGATCTCTTATCAGCCATTTCCTGTGTGCCTTGAGGTCTAATTCCTATTCTACATTAAATTATCTTCTGTATTTTGTTGCCTGAGTTGGAGTTAGCCAATGACTGCCATGCAGAACCAGATTCGCGACTGTTACTCATCAATTCGTGTTTAAAATAGCTAATAAAATAATTCACGATGTCTTTTTGTTTTGTAGGAAGGGAATTTATCGCATCTGGAAGCGATGGGCATGAAGACAGAATACGTGGACCATAACTATGACATAAAAACAGAGATAAAGATTGAAGACACTCCAGTTCCTGTCAGCTTTCGTATGCTGAAAACTGAAGTTGATGTAAGTGGTTCACTGTCAATATATAGATATACCGGCAGTGCATTTAACATAATATATGAAAGCCATTAACAATTTGGAATAGTTCTAACGGTTTTCTTTCTTTCCAATATTAGCCTAGCTAAACTTAGACAGCTTTTATGTTTTGGCTTGATATAATAATAATAATAATAATAATAATAATAATAATAATAATAATAATAATAATTTATTTATTTTGTTGTACAACAGCCTGGGGCCAATAAAAGTTCAGCACAAGATAAAAGTTAGCACAAGAAATACAGTGAACTAGGAGTGCATACAAATAATTATTAAAATTAGAGACAACTAAAAATAAACAATAATGACAAAATGAATAGATAACTACAAAATACATGATACAGAAAAGCTGAAAAACAACACAAATGGATGAAATTGAAATGAATGTGATTTTGATGAGTATGCTTAATATAAGAATAACCAAACAACAAACTATACATTAAACGGATCTGAATTAATACAACATAAATTGGCAGCTTTGATGGATCTGGCAACTGGAGAGAGAGATTTCGGCTTATAGGTATAAAAATTTTTTTTAAATCTTAAACCATTCGAAGGAGCCCAAAGGTAGACATTGTTTATGAAGGATTCACAATCAATATCACCTTTAAGGCCTTATAAAAGAATAAGTAGTCAAGTTGAAGACGTCTGGCATAAAGGCTAGAAAAGTTAAAATAGATAGATGGATGGATGGCTGGATGAGTCGGTAAGTAGGATAGATAGAAATGAAATTATGGTTTATTTAACGATGCTCGCAACTGCAGAGGTTATAACAGCATCGCCGGTGTGCCGGGATTTTGTCCCGCAGGAGTTTTTTTTACATTCCAGTAAATCTACTGACATGGGCCTGTCGCATTTAAGCACACTTAAATGTCATCGACCTGGTTCGGGATCGAACCGCAACCTTGGGCATAGAAGGCCAACACTACACGAACTCGCTAACCAGGTCGACATCGCTCATATAACATGAGAAAAAAATATATATATGCATTGAAAAAATGGCAAACATTTTAATCAGTGGTTAATAATATTTTTTTTTAGTTTCACTAAGGGTGATATACGTAGTTAATTAAATGTTGCTTTAGAATTTAAAATAATGCATTTATTTAATAATTGCAAGGTATAAGAGTGCATATTATAGCAAAAGATCTGCACCTGGAATTTAATTCACATTTAGAAAATTGAGAAACAGATTATGAGTTAGGACCATTTTTCCTTTGAACAAGAAACTAATTAGTTGTCTTTTATACCACTGAATTCACTAAAACCTTTATATTCTGCTTTGTTACGTGAACAGAAGTAATATATGTTCTGTTTATTTGCATCAAATATTGTAAAAATTTGTGGTAATGCATTTTGCAGACCCTTTATGGTTCACATGCACATATTTTCAAGGTTGAAATTTATTCCAAAGTGCTCAATTAAATCTCTCTCCAATATTTAGTACTTTTTTTTCAGGAAGATTTGTTCAATGTGGGGAGAGTTCAACAGGAACAGAAAGTGGAAGTATCTTCAAAGGAGAATGAAGTGTTTCCTGAGAGGTGAGTGTAGTGTGTGGTTTGATTTTCTTGCAGTCTTTCACAGCTTCATTTAATGTTGACGAAGGACATAAATTTTATAATTTATGATAATGTATTGTATCTTCCATATTTATGTGGTTAATTATGTTGTTGCCTCAATATACTTTTGTACTTAAATTACATAGGATTTACTAACATTGTCATTACTATGACAAGTAACATATTGCAACACCTGTTATTATCTTCTACTTCATTATTCTGCTGTTCTTTGGGAATCATGGTCTCTTTTGACGTACATACATTAAACAGAGACAGGTATTGGGAAAAACTCGCTGGAAACCAGTGATATCATTGGTGACCAATCCTGTTTTCATTTATTATTAACAATAATTTTTCGAGGAAAGAAGCATACAGTGGGTGATCAAATTATTAGGGACACTTGGTAAAAGTAGGAATTTCATCTTCAAATTCACATAAAACACAAGTAATTTGGATTTTCTCAACTGGAAAAGCTTTACTACTCTAAATAGTGTTTTATAAACAATATTATTACACATTTAATTGTGTAATAATGAATATGAAATGAAATAAACAAGAAAACTAATATTTTGTCACACATCCCTTTGCAGCAATTACAGTTTTAACTCTGGCATACTAGAAATGCATTGGATACAATTGTTTTCAATTTCTTGGCCGTGATGCCACACATTGATAAGTTTTTCTATTAAAGATTGTTTAATTGTAACAATTTATGAATGAATTTGCCTCTTCCTTAGCTCCCAAATATTTTCAATCTGATTAAGGTCCGGAGAGTTACCAGGCCAATCCAGAACCCTAATTTTGTTGTTAGACAGGAATTTGATCACCTTATTTGCCTTGTGACAGGGCGCAGAGTCGTTCATGAACACAAAATCACCATCTGGAAACCATTCACGGACTTGTGAAAGAAGCCGTTCCTTCAGAACCTTTATGTATTGATATTGTCTCATCATTCCTGGAACAAAATACAGACGACCAGTTCCATGATCACTAATCGTTACTGCATGGTGCGTCCTCAGATTGCGGATAGAGGAGACGGCCTTCAGATATGAAGGATAGCAGCAAATATATTGAATAAGCACTTGTGGTCAGCCGATAAGAGATGGTCCTCCAGCTTGGGGGTTGCGCGAAGAGCTAGCAACCCATCACCGTAGAAGTCTGTTACGAATTCTCAACATAAGCCTGGGAATGGGACTGATTCTCTGGAACTACCATGGCAAAGGAATAAGGTTATAAGATTTGGTACTTGGAATGTCACAAGTCTATATAAAACAGGAGGGGTAACATTAGTAGAAACAGAACTAGCTACATATAGAATAGACCTTGTGGGAGTACAGGAGGTTAGATTAGATGGGAATGGCATATCAGAAATAGAAGATTACTGTATTATGGGGGGGGGGAAACAATAATCACTAATTAGGAATAGGATTCTTTATTCATAAAAGAATAAAATGAGCAGTAACAAAGGTTGTATTTATCAGTGACAGGTTATCGTATTTAGTACTAAATGGTAGATAGTGCCATATCGTATTTACATACTCACGCCCCTACAGAAGAGAAAGGTGACCAGATAAAAATAGAATAGAGTACGCCATTAAGAAAGTTCAGAATAACAAAGATGGTTTGGAATTGAACTAGTTACATCAGCTGCTTGTCTTTGTGGATGATGTGGATATGTTAAGAGAAACTTCGCCAACTGTTAGGGAAAACACGGGAAGTTTACCTGAGGCAACTAAAGAGATATGTTTGAAGTAAATTCCGAAAAGACAAAGTGTGTGATTATGTCTCGTGATCAGAACATAGTACGAAATGGAAATATAAATACTGGAAATTTATCCTTTGAAGAGCTGGAAAAATTCAAATACCTTGGAGCAACAGTAAGAAATATAAATGACACTCAGGAGGAAATTAAATGTAGAATAAATGTGGGAAATGCTTAATATTCGGTTGAGAAGCTTTTGTCATCCAATCTGCCATCAAAAAAGTTGAAAGCTAGAATTTATAAAACAGGTACATTATTACCGGTTGTTCTGTATGGTTGTGAAACTTGGACTCTGACTTTGAGAGAGGAACAGAGGTTAAGGATGTTTGAGAATAAGGTGCTTAAGAAAATATTTGGGGCTAAGCGGGATGAAGTTACAGGAGAATGGAGAAAGTTACACATCGCAAAACTGCACGCAATATTAATCTTCTCCTGATATAATTGGGAAGATTAAATCCAGACGTTTGAGTTGGGCAGGGCATGTGGCACATATGGGCAAAACCAGAAATGTTTATAGAATGTTAGTTGGGAGTCCAGAGGGAAAAAGACCTTTGGGGAGGCCGAGACGTAGATGGGAGGATAATATGAAACTTGATTGGAACGAGACGGGATATGATGGTGGAGACTGGATTAATCTTTCTGAGGGTAGGGACCGATGGCGGGCTTATGTGAGGGCAGCAATATATCTCCGGGTTCTCTGAAAGCCGTAAGTGGGGCCTATGTATGAGGAACCAATGGCTTATCTTGATCTTCAAACTTGACACCAAAATAACGTAAGTGTGCTGTATTCGCAAACTTGGAAATAGGTTTCCTACACACTTTAAGTGTGTACGCCCCACAATTGTAGGAAATACATCGTCATAATTCAAGCACGACCATTGTGAATTGGCATTCCTTTTTGATACTCGATCTTCAAAAATTAAAAGGTATGAGTTTTAATATATTATGTAGACCTATACATTCATAAATATGATATAATTAAAAACGAGAATTTTACAATATAGTTTATTATTACAACACAAACCTTTAGTATCAATACTTAATACAACACAGACATTTCAGAAACCAATAGTTGCTATGTAAAATTACAGTTCAAAACATGTAGCCACTCTCACAAAGCTTGCTTACTTGAACGTACGCAAAAACCCAAATTAGTAAACAGAACAACAATCTCCGATGCGCAACTGTCTATAAATATCAAGTTGAAAATTATGTAGGCCTAGTCCACTAAATCAGTGGTTCACAACCTTTTTTGAATGACGACACACGTTACTGAACGCCTACGATATCGCGACACACGTATTTGTTTTTATTAAAAATAATAATATAATAATAACAACAACCAGTGCTTTTGTTCTGGAGAGAAAGGTGGTGGAACTCTGTGTAGAATATTTTATAGCAGACGGGGAGATGATTACTGTTCATTGCACGGGAATTTTGTCGTTTTTAACCTCCTTTTCGTCCAACTAAAACTTTCGAGGTCTAAGCGGAATTCAAAGAAAAATAATATTAAAAACATAGTTATTCACACATATTTCGGTTTCATGGTGCGAAATGTAACAAAAAGGTGCCAGAATACCAGAGTGTTCTGTCAGAAAAGAGCACTAATAATTTCTATGTAGTGTCGGCCATCCAGTGTTGTAAATAGGTCGATGTTAACACGTAATCGAAAATTCTAAAAAAAAAAAAAATAATAATAATAAATAAATAAAAATAAAATAAAAAATAAGCAGCAACTTGAGTGGCATTAGAAAAAAACAAAGATATGTGTCAAAAAACTCAACCTGTCTATTTTTATTATCGTTTTTGGAAACTCACCTATTTAAATTAATGTGATCTGCGCTTGGTGGGTTGCACAGAGTTTCTCTGTATGTGGCCTTATGATTCACAGGCCAACACGTAAATCATCTTAAAAATGCAGCAGTCTGCTAATTTATTTAGAGTTCACTATTTCCATGGTAAAAAATTCTGATTGATTGACATAAGTATGACGTTAAAAACGGCAGTTCTAAATGTCTTTTTAGTTTATTTGCCACCATCGACTGATTTAAGAAAATATTTCCGCACATAAGACATTTGGGATTTTGTGTATATTCATCTTCACGCCACGTAAAACCATATTGCAAGTATTCAGCATTATAATATTTACGAAACGCAGTACTTTTTTGCGAATCCTGAAGGGAACTTTCGCTGACATTATTTGAATTAGTACTGCTGTCATCTAACCCAGAACTTAATTCAGATTGAATTAAAAATTTGTTCATAAAAAATCTAAATAAATCACCTTTGATGAAACAATCGCACTATCACGAGCTCACACATATATCTGAAACTGATTAATATGTTCTAACGATTCTAAGCTCTGTTTATTACTAAGTGGAAAGAGCAAATTAATTATTAAGCATTGTTGAAGGTGTTCACTTTCATTCGAATTATCGCTAGGCAGAAAAATTAAACTCAGCATTGTTGCAGTGTTCACGTTTCATTGTTAAGTCTGTCTCAAAATAAAATGTACCATATCAAAGACTTCGTTGTAAATAAAAAAAAATGCGTTGTAAAGAGACTTCCTGGATGACTTAAAATTTGTCTATTCAATGTCATTCTCTGAATCAGCGCCCAAAATAACACCAACAGGTCTAAAAATGACGAAACCAACAGACGTATTTACCTGTGTGTGTATGTGTGTGTGAGTGTATGTGTGCGTGTGTGTTTTTTTATCTGACGACATAGATTAGAGTGGACACCGATATATTTATGTATTCATTTCAGCATTGTGGATAATGTTAAGAAGAGAGTGTCACAAGAACGCGCCAGCATTGATCATGAAGAAGACAAATTAAGACAGTGTGGTAGCAACAGTCCAGACTGTTCAGACATTAGCGACATCAGCCGTAATGCTAGCAAGTGTAATATATGCAACGAGGCATTTGTAAGACCAGAACCTGTGAAACTTGGTACTCATATACAGACAAAAGAGTCAGACAAGTGCGATGTGTGTGGAAAGTGTTTCTCACGATTAGATCATACAACTCAACATACACGCAATCAATCAGCCGAAAGGCCATTCAAATGCGAAATGTGTGGAAAGTATTTGTCGAAATCGGCACATTTAAACGCACATTATCGCATACATAAAAGCGAAAGTTCTTTCAAATGCCAGGTGTGTGGATTGTGTCTATCAGATTCGTTATCTTTAAGTAGACATACGCGCATACACACAGACGAAAGGCCATTCAAATGTCACGTGTGTGGAAAGTGTTTTACAGCATCGATATATTTAAACAGACATACTCGCAGACACACAAGCGAAAGGCCTTTCGAATGCCAGGTGTGTGGAAAAAGTTTCTCTGCATCATCATATTTAATTAGACATGCACGCATACACACAGGCGAAAAGCCATTCGAATGTGAGGCGTGTGGAAAGAATTTCTTAAGTTGGGGACACTTAAAAGAACATTCACGCATTCACACCGGCGAAAAACCTTTCAAATGCGGTACATGTGGAAAGTGTTTCTCTGCGTCAGGAAATTTAAGCAAACATACACGCGTACACAAAGTTGAAAAGTTATTCAAATGTGAGGTGTGTGGAAAGTGTTTCTCAGCATCGATATATTTAAAAAGACATACTCGCATACATACAGGGGAAAAGCCATTCAAATGCCAGGTGTGTGGAAAATGTTTCTCAGCGTCGTCGAATTTAATTAAACATGCACGAATACACACATGCGAAAAGCCATACAAATGCGAGGTGTGTGGAAAGAATTACTCAAGTTCGGGACACTTAAAGGAACATGCGCGCATTCACACAGGCGAAAAGCCTTTCAAGTGCAGGGTGTGTGGGAAGTGTTTCTCAGCATCGAGGGACTTAAACAGACATTCTCGCGTGCACACAGGCGAAAGACCATTCAAATGCCAGGTTTGTGGAAAAGGTTTTTCAGCGTCGTCAGATTTAAGCAGACATGCACGCATGCACACAGGGGTTAAGCCATTCAAATGTGAGGTGTGTCTAAAGCATTTCTCAAGTTTGGGACACTTAAAGGAACATGGACGCATTCACACAGGCGAAAGACCTTTCAAATGCGAGGTGTGCGGAAAGTGTTTCTCAGCATCGACGAACTTAAACAAACATGCACGCATACACATCGTCGAAAGGTTACTTTAATGCGAAGACTGCGCAAAGTTTTTCTGAGCATCGTCAGTCCCTTTCCACTCGACAGGCGGGAGCGCCCCGACATTTAAAAAATCATGTTTATTTAGCGTGTTGGTCAGACCCCGCCGAACTTTTATTTCGTAGTAACTCGTTTGTCGGGGCTCACACTGCAATATTTCTTTTACTGGCACTTTATGCTGTCTTTCGCAAACGAAAGGAACTACGTCAGTATTATTTTTCCATTCTCTTCAAGTTTCTCGGGTTTTTATCTGAACCTACATACTGTGTGTATGTCAACAAGGAAGATGGCGAACCTGGCGAACAACAAGAAGACTATATTAGATATTATTGACATTAGTGAGAGTGATACGGAAAGTAATTACAATGGCGATAGTAATAATCATGATCCAGGTAGGGAAGTAGAAGATGTAGATGATGATTCTAACAACACGAGTCCACACCTGTGGAGTAACGGTCAGCGCGTCTGGCCGCGAATCCCGGTCGGGCCAAGTTACCTGGTTGAGGTTTTTTCCGGGGTTTTCCCTCAACCCAATACGAGCAAATGCTGGGTAACTTTCGGTGCTGGACCCCGGACTCATTTCACGGCATTATCATCTTCATTTCATTTAGATGCTAAATAACCCAGAAGTTGATACAGCGTCGTAAAATAACCCAATAAAAAAAACAACACGAATGACGATAAGGTCATCTCACCGACATGTATTATCTTGTATGGAAGGCGACAGATGAGATAGAAATGTTTTGTTCACACGGTAAAAATAAGGCTTCATTTTCTGCGTTTATGACAAACGTTTAATGGAACAGTCAATGGAATGTACCAAAACAGGAAAATGAAGTTAAAAATAAAATAGTACGAAAAACTTCGATATACAGTTATTATTGCTAATTAATAATTATTCAATATTTGATTTACCACATATATAATATGATAGGTCCATACATAGTGTTCCGCCTATATATTGCGACAATGTAGAAACGTTTTACAAAATATTATTGATATAACAATAGATTAATAACAATATTAGTACAGGGATAACGTCACAGAAAATATAATAAAGCGAATAATCATGCTGCACAACTGTTACAGACGCAAAGATTGATACACTAATTATTAGAGATTATTATTATTATTATTATTATTATTATTATTATTATTATTATTATTACTACTACTACTACTACTACTACTACTACTACTACTACTACTACTACTACTACTACTACTACTAGAAAACTTGATACAGTTCTTGCATTGTCGTGATTGTGTTCTCCGTTTATAATAATTACATTTACATCCAATAACATCTATCAGATGTGGCAAAAACAAAATCAATCCTGTGTGGAAAAAAAAAAAAAGATTTACCTGCAACATTTATATTACATTTTAAAGCAAGTTTTGTAGTTGTACTATGGAGAGGTTAGTTAAACACTGCAAAGTTTTGAAATGATAAACATCTATGATGTTACTACACAGTTAATCACTGTATCAAGAACGAATGTCTAACTCTCTGCTTATAACGTTCGAGGATTTATCGCTCGTGACAATTTTACCCATCATGCATGTGCGCTACCTATCGGATATGCTATGAACTACTTAGCGCTCGAGTGAAAACATCCGATGCAGACCTCTGATGGTCACCCTTCTGCAGAAGGTTCGGATAAATACAGATTGCAACCGGACTTTGTAAAATTCAATTTTATAGCGCAGAGTTGATATAAAGGACCTAATCCTACTCCTAATGAGGTAAGAGAGTTTTTATGCTATTTTTCACTCCCAACCTGATCAAAAAATTTACGAAAAATACCAGTGGATATGCTAAGGAGCAAATACAGAAATCCACACAACTGAAGGAAAGATCTGTTTGGAGAGACTGGGTGGATGTTACAAGTAAAGAAGTATGGACATTTTTAAGTGTCATATTGTATATGGGTATGCACCCGAAATCTGATCTTCAGGATTATTTCACTGAAAACTGGACTCAGAATTGTTCATTTTATAGGGACATGTTTAGCAGAGAGAGATTTTTTCAAATTTTTTGGATACTTCATGCCGGACCAATAACCAGAAGGGCTGCTTCTACTATAAAAACAAGGGGTTCAACGATGAAGGATATGATCCAGTATCTAGATGGTAAATTTAGAGAGTATTACATTCCAGAGCAGAACATTTGTATTGATGAGAGTACAATTGGATTCAAAGGGAGAGTTTCTTTGAAATGTTTCAATCCATTGAAACCCACAAAATGGGACATGAGAATTTACGTATTGGCTGACAGTGTCGCATTTTATATAGTGGGTATTCAACCTTCTTTTGGCTCACAGACTGTACAAAAGCCATTTACGTGTAGACTAGATTTGCATTTGTGTGACAAACTGATAAATGCTACTGCAAATGGTAGAGGTTACCATCTCTACGTCGATAGATTTTATACAGGATGTGATCTTGTAGTAGAATTATGGAATAGGTGGTACCATTTCACGGGTACTATTATCAAAAAAGGAAAGGTTTGTCTGATGCACTTTCCAAGAAGAAACTGAAACTAAAGCATACCGGAAGGACGATAAAATACTTGCTGTCGCTTGGGAAGACAAGCGAAATGTGGTGATGCTGAGTACGTGGTATAAAAACAGCACTCAGCAATTGAAAAGGAAAGCAAACAGTGACGTAGAACAGCAGATAGAAAAGCCTACAGTCATAATATGACTACAACAATCGCATGGATGGCTTAAGATACCCATTAGATTTACTTTAAATGTTAATTTAAGTGATCGTGCTTCATTTAATTTATGATGCTCCTGTTATTAATATTATTATTATTATTATTATTATTATTAATTTACTATTAATTGCGTTTATTATTAATTGTGATTATTGAATGTAATTAGTTACCACTGCCACCGGGTATATACCTATTTGTAGTGTGAATAAATATACATACATAGTCTGTAAAGATCTTTTATTAAATCTCTGCCTCTGTGCAATGTCACAGTTTGATTTTATCGGGAAGAGGAATAGAAAAAAATTGTAATGTTTCTTAATTCTGGCACATCCGGTGACGCTGATATAACCTCTGCAGTTGCGAGCGTCGTTAAATAAAACATAACATTTAACATTTCTTAATACTATGCTAAAAAGCATGGGATTTCTGTGGAAGAGATTTCAGGATCGAAGACTAATTCGTGAACGACCGAACATTGTTGATTGGCGTTGCGTGAATATCACAAAAGTTACACGATTTAGAGCAGCATAAAGACAAATGAGTAGCTTAATATCAAAGACGGACATCTGACCTCAATCGAAATTTAGATAGCTGTGGTTTTTTATACAATTTTTCATGCTCTTTCCAGTTATAGTGAAACCATATGCAAACTCTAACACTACATTTGTAAAATAAATTGTGTTAAATATTACAAAGAACACTGTGAATTTAAAAATTACCTCTAGATCAAAACTATGGAGATGACAGATGCCCGTCTTTGATATTAAACTACTCAAATATTTTATCTATATGAGTCTTGGATAGACATTGATTAGACTTTCCAAAAATAGTGGCAGAAAGGAAAAAATGTTAGAAGGAAATAAGTCCAAAAGGCTTATAATAGTAGATATAGGTTCCGAAACTGGATTTCTTGATGGTAGTCTCATTTATAAAGATGGGTCTACTACTAGTGGCTACCACCGAGATATGATTGAGGGAGCGAGTGGCTCCAAACTTGACAACTGCCTCTGTAAGAGTGCAAGTCTACTATGAACGAAATAATTCGATTGAGTGGAGATGATGGAAGTGCTTGTGATGATGGCGGTGGAGTTAGTGGAATGAAAGTGCTAGTGCTAGTGATAACTCTGCCGTAGGAGTGAAAAACACACTGCTTTAAGTGAAAGTAATAACATTTATATATGTTATACTGTGTGTATACATACGAGTGTATACATATTTGGGTTGTACTCTAAGCAGTAATATGAATTGTCAGGAAGTCAAAAGGATAGCAATGGCAAAATAAGCTTTTAATAGAAAAAGGAGAAGAAACTAGTGAAGTGCTTTGTGTGGAGTGTGGCATTGTATAAGACGGAAACATGGATATTACGACGAAATGAAGATAAGAGACTAGAAGCTTTTGAAATATGGGTATGGAGAACAATGGAGTGTGTGAAATGTACAAACTAAGTAATAAATGAAGCTGTGCTGTAAAGACTAGGTGAAGAAATAATAATGCTGAAACTGATCAGGAAGAGGAAAAGGAATTGACTGTGTCACTGACTAAGAAGAAACTGCCTACTGAGAGATGCATTGAAAGGAATAGTGAACTGAAGAAAAGTTCGATGCAGAATAACGTATCAGATGATATATGGATATTAAGATACATGGATCATATGCAGAGACTAAGAGGAAGACAGAAAATAGGAAAGATTTGAGCTTGCTAGGTTTGCATTGAAAGACCTGTCCTTGGACAGAAAAATATTAATGTAAAAATGGCATTTGTTTGCTGATTCACACAATATTCAAATTGAGGAGTCTATGTCTATATTTGTATTTAAATTGCATGTAGTGCAGCCGTGTTCTCATCGGAATTCCAAAATATTTGTGCTGCGGATATAACATCTCGCTTATCACGATTACGTCATAATCAGGACTTTAGGAGTCTAGCTCGCTACTCTTAAGGGAACAAGGTAGTATGAACAACTAGCTGTCGCACATTGCAGAAAGAAAATTTCTATTACAAAGTTCTCAATGAATTTGCATGTAAATTTTACCGTATATACACAATGCCTAGAAGATTATTTTTCTTTTTAGTTTGCCTTGCTATTTATTGTATTTGATTTTATAAAAATTATTATGTGATAAAAAATTATCGAAATTTTTATCTAAAACATTGGTATCTTCATGTACGTTTTTCTCAGAAGTGATGTGCAGTACAGGATTAAATTTTTTTGTACATGTTCATTATATACTTTTTTTACTTTTTCTGCCACAAATAAGTTGTTAGGACTGCCAGTTTCGGAGAAATAAATTTATTCACATTTAGTAAATTAGAAACCATTATTGCTCTAATTTTTCCAATGGTAATGTGTCACTAAAAACCAAAATTATCATTATATTCTTATGTCTTAGGGCGGATAAATTTCAAAACTATATATGAAAGAAGTGTGCAAAATTTCAGACTTTTAGCTCCAATAGTTCCTGACAAAAAGGAACATATGTGTCAAAAAATTTAGATTTCAGAGAAATGGGTTTAAACTTAGTGACAACAAATTGTACGTCACATCGATGCATTCCAGGATCATAATCACCTGCTTCTTCACAAGCCGACTCTTTCTGATTCTCAGCAATCCTTCTTGTGTTCCTGGCTTCCTTCGTGGATGACTGGGCAGGTCGCTGTGCATGATAAACCCATTCGTTGTCGATGCGGCCCTACAATAATTTTACTCGTAATACAAGTCGTTGAATTACGCTGTTCTAAGTGCATAAATCCACAAACAATATGAATATAGCTTGTTGTAAGTAAGCAGATCTATAGAAGTACTGGTGCAGACTTCTGTGGTTATTGTTTCTTCCCTGTTGAAGTACTGTAATTATAGTAGGAGCCAGCGATTTTGGCAGACGAATTTTTTTAATCTGAACTCTAGAGCGAGTTACTCACCGACGCAAAGTTGGCTGTTATCTCTGCAGCAAGCAAACTGAAGCTGGAATGAGTAGGACATAAGAGTATACATACAGGCTCGAGATCTGAGTGCACTTAGACATCCACTTTTAAAAACTATGTACATATAGCTGAACTATAGAACTACAGTAATCTATAATGTGTGCATGTACGTATATGGAAAGAGACAATGGAGGGGAGTTGCAATATACAGACACTGTGAATTTTTTGGGCCTTATCTTTGATTATAACTTAACGTGGGAGGCGCATATACGTGATTTGTGAAGGGGTTGCAAAAATTCGTTAAATGTTTTACGTCTTTTGTCAGGTGTTCGCCTGGGTGAAGACCGCATAGTGCTTTTGCGTTTTTATCGTGCTCTTATCCGGTCAAAGCTGGATTATGGCTGTTTTATTTATGGCTCAGCAAATAAATCCAAGTTACGTCCCTTAGACACTATCCATCTTCATGGGATACGATTCGCTACAGCGGCCTTCCGAACGTGTCGGATAGAGAGCCTGTATTGCGAAGAGTGGGAGCCATCACTCTATCGGCGACGTAATGTCTTGTTGTGCTCCTATGCTGTTAAGCTCCGCTCACAGCCCGAGCACAATTCTTATGACTCCATATACCATCTGTCTCTTTATGGCCGATACAGTGAAAATCTACGGAGACTTCGTCCAGCAGGTGTGCGGTTTCGTGAACTGCTCTCTGAGCTGGACATCCGCCTGCCAACAGTTCGCACACTGGAATATACGACCACTCCACCGTGGATTATGCGACGTCCCATGTTTGATGTAAGTCTGAGCCGAAGTTTTAAGAATTTTACATCAGCTTTTATTTATAGACATTTTTGGTGAACTTTTATCACAATTTCCAAATTATTCATTACTTTTTACTGATGGATCCCAAGTAAAGGATTGTGTTGGTTGTTCCTTTGTTGCAAATGGACAGATATTTAAATATAAGTTGAGCCAGTACACTAGTGTTTTTACCGCAAAACTATATTCTATTTAAAGAGGTATATTGTTTTTAATTAGACAACCCCCTGGAAGATTCCTTATCTGCTCCGACTCTTTAAGCGCCATTCAGTCCCTGCAGCGTTTGAATTCTGATGACCCGCTTGTGTTGAGAACCCAGGATCTTTTCTACACTCTCCTAATCTCTGATTATGAGATTGGAGTAGTGTGGAGTTCGGGTCATGTCGGCATTCCTGGAAACGAGTCAGCGGATGCTGCAGCAAGGGATGGTGCTATGAATGGATCTGAGGTGTATTGGCGTGAGAGGTGGCAAGATATTCAAAATTACCTGAAACATACGTAGTGGTGGCAATGGGAAGGAGAATGGTCTGCACAAGAGGGAAATAAATTATGAAGAATAAAGAATACTGTTCTCATTTGGGATTCGTCCACAAGAACGTCATGACACGAAGAAGTTTTACTCACCCGGTTGAGGATTGGCCACTGTCATGTGACGCATAGCCATTTCCTACGTGGCGAGCCTCTGCTGCCATGTTCCACTTAAGGTGGAACATATTCTATTGCATTGTACAAAATATGACCGTGTTCGTCGACAATATGGAATTCGGCCGACTCTACGTGACGCTCTTGGAAACGATTTTAATTGTATAAATGCAGTTCTGAGATTTTTTATCGAATATAGGACTTGACAGGTTGATTAATATTTTTTACTGACCTTTTTGCTTATCCTCCAGACCTTTTACATCCGCATTTTCAATTTGTTGTTTAGTATATGATTTTAACAATCTCGACATTTCGACTTTTTACATCCGAGCATGTCAGAAATGTAACAGATAATTTATTCCTGGTGGCATTTGTTTTATTATTTTATTGTTTCTTTTTAAATACGAGCGTAGGTCTCGGAACTACTCATTTTTATGATTTTTATGCATAACCTTGTTGAAACTGCATTCGTTTACCTCGTTTTAACCGTGACCACGTTTTTTTTTTTAGTTCTTTTAAGTATTCTGTTTAATGTATTGTGTTTCTGTTTTGTGAAGGATTTTAGATAAGGGCGCAAATAGCCATAGTATTTGATACGCCCTTTTTAAACCTCACTATCTATCTATCTATCTATCTATCTATCTATCTATCTATCTATCTATCTATCTATCTATCTATCTATCTATCTATCTATCTATCTATCTATCTATCTATCTATCTATCTATCTACCTACCTACCTACCTACCTACCTACCTACCTACCTACCTACCTACCTATCCATCCATCTACATGATTATTATATAAGATGTATGTGCAGAGACCCAAAGTATAGTACAATATACCTGCATTTATGCTCTGTAACCTGCAGAATTTTTTCAGCATTTTTCCTCATGTCAGTTACTTTTTTTTTTAATGTAGAATTATATTGAACTTAAAAAATAAAACAACAAATGCTTCAGGACTCAGGAGGAGAGGAATTTTGCCTCTTTTTCTGCTCTTTCGGATCACTGTGCTATCCTTCGAAAAATATTTACGGCATGTTGTTGCAGGTGTAAGAAGTCGTCGCCGAAAAGCTGTCATGTGCTACTAGTTTATGCGGGACATCCTTCTTCTAGTGTTGATAATTTAAATGTAATTACACATTAGAATCGTCGGAGTTAAGATGCTGTGAAGATCATGTGTTTTATATAATACTTAAACTCGTGTTTCGCTATTTGAAATGCCGATTCTTCTTCCTCACCAAGGAAATATGAAATATTGTTAACTATTTCGAAGACAGCAAAATCATCTCGTAAGTACACCAAACTGAGTAACCCAGAGTTGAAGACAAGATAGGGAAAATTAATCAGACAAGACACTGGATGGAACAGTGGAGACTGAAGATCCGAGCTTAGCCTTTAAGTTTAAGAATGTATTTTTTGTTTTGCATGTTATTTAAGTTAGTATTAATTTGTTAAGTTTATTTATATTATATTGTATGTTATGTCATTTTTCTTGTGTACTGACGACGCCATGAATGCTTATAATTCCATTGGCTAATAAAGATCTAATCTAATGTAATCACTCATCAGTGGTGAGGTATCCTTGGTCGAAGTGCTCCCCTAGGTGCACCTTGTAGCAACTGATTCTGTAATTCTGTTATTTATATCTTTGTTTAATTCTTTTAGTCGGTCTGGATTGTCCGTTGTCACGTCACACTTGATCGCAGTAGAAACTGTTCATTTTCTTGAACCGTGTATTCTACATTGTGAACGGGAAAGTGAGTTAAACGCTAATCAAATTGTGGTTCATTTTAATTTTAATACTTCATGAAGTTCGTGGAGGTAAGTTCGTATCTGTAAATATTGCCGCTTTTTTGTCTTTAGTAAAATTGTTATTCGAATCTTATTTGTTTATCCTCCTATTGTGCGGTTACAGGCATTCATTACTATTATTCTCATGCTAACTTCGTAAGACGAATGTGTTACTTATAGATTATAGCACAGTCTACTATATACAGTCGCGAAGCTCAATATGTAGTAAAAATGCAAACATGGGTAGTTGCCCACCACTAGGATCGCTACTATCGCCTCATCATCGCAGATCTCTCTCCTAGTAGGCGACAAAATATGTTACATATGTTACACTTTCGTTGTGTTCTTTTGGAAAAATTAACACCTTCCGTCCATCTTATTGAAATATTAAATGCATAAAGTTAATTTATTATTTTAATGAAGTATATTAAATTCCACCATAAACTCGAAGATACCTGCAACAAATAGGTTAATATTAGTTTTGTTTGTGCAAAACGAACTGAAATTTACTATAATCGCTTCACTCATTCAAGATTATAGCGATAATTAACTATAAAACCAATAAATATTAATTTGCATTTTCCTTTACAACAATAATAATAATGGAAATATGAATTAATGGAGTAACTTATGTGTACCGGTACTTGTAGTGTAGACTTACGTAATCACACCAGAATTGGAAATAAAACGTGATCAATAAATTTTATTGTAACAGACTTTTTCTACGTCTCTAGTAAAGTAACAAATAAAAATAACAACAAAATTAACAGCTATAATTAAAAACATATCCTGTGAAAAATAAGTAGGCCTAAGCAATAATAATCCCACCAGAATTGAAAATAAAACGTGATCAATAAATTTCATTGAAACAAACTTAATTTTTCTACGTCTCTAGTAAAATATTATTATTCCAATTATTGTATTTTAGCCATTAACATTTTCATTACAACCAATAACGAACATTTCACAAGCATCAATGTGAAATACGCAACGAGCTAGCACTCGATGGAAATACGACACAGTCCAAAGTCGACCGTGGACAGTCTATTGTTTCTAGTTGTTAATCGTTTGGAGCGCTTTATCACGAGATTTGCAAAAAATCACTCAAGCTTCGCGACTGTATATAGTAGACTGTGATTATAGTTTACACCACTTGAGGGCACGGCTTGTAGAAATGACAAATTGAATATTTGAATTTAGTTAATAGGAATTTCTTTCTCAAAGCAGTGTGATCCGTTGTAAAAACTTGTATACAAAATGTAGTCCACAGAAAATTATTATTTTTCGTGCCTGAACAAATGTATCCTACCGGTAAAATTATGGAGTGGCTCGCGACAGAAAGAATTTGGCTGTGAAATTATAACTGCGAATACGCTGACTTCTCATGCAGTGTCAGCGTGATCCTTAGCTGGATTTATTTTCGCATGCACATTCCAGATCAAACCAAGAAGTTGCTTTTGTACTGCGGTTACACATCTTGGTGAAAACGTAATACGGCGAA
This sequence comes from Periplaneta americana, assembly GCF_040183065.1. NCBI lineage: Eukaryota > Metazoa > Arthropoda > Insecta > Blattodea > Blattidae > Periplaneta > Periplaneta americana. The sequence continues at coordinate 7,451,232 of NC_091133.1, read as the reverse complement.
CGCCAGTAGGGGAAGTTATCCCCACCCGCGCTTCTCGGCACTTCGGTCGCCTGCTCTCTCTCTCTCTCTCTCTCTCTCTCTCTACTGTCTCTCTCTACTATCTCTCCCGCTTCGATGGATCACTGGATTACACAACAGCATAGAACCAAATTGGGACGCATTAGACATGTACTACACAATGCAACACAGCCCACCACATGTATTAACACAACACAACACAATACAATGTAATGTGGAACCAAGTTCCACTCCTCACTGAACGACTAACACGATGTGCAACTTCACTCCCCTGCCCAAAACAATGTCAATGCACACCATCAGTAGCATCGCTTTTCGGCGCTAATTTCATATTTTTCCCACAGGTTGGACACTCGTAATGACTAGCAAGTAGTCCATGCTCCTCACAGTACCTTACCGTATCCGCCTTCAAATTCTCCCTGCACAATTTGAGGAAGAAGTACATGTCTTCGGTACGACTCATCACTACACGTGGTTCCGTCTGTACACGAACCTGGACACGGACACAGTGAAGCTCCACCAGCGCGCGTTAACACTTACGCCACTCCCTCTACGCGAGACTGGAAACTGATGTGGAATTCAGATCTCGCTATTACACTTTCGACTTGATTTTGCGTAGAGTCGTAAGTTTGAGAGATGAAGTTTAGGAGTACATCATGCTCCAACACCAAACTAACGACACACATTGCATTTCTGCAATACGTTATGGCAGTTCCCTTAAACATAATAGTACAGTAAGCAATGAGCCTATAATGAAGGTAATTAAGAAGCGAGTATGGATATTTATGAAACGAGCGCAAGCGAGTTTCATAATTTTCATACGAGCTTCTTAATTACCATTATAGGCGAGTTTCATACGACTTTTTATGCTCGACCATATTTCTAACTTGATATTATTAATTTTCTTTGTATCTGACCTTGACCAATGTCCCGTATGTTGTGAGATTTGCGCAGACGCGAAAGTATTGATTTTTTCCGAGGAACAGATGTCCACATTGACCTTGCTAGGCCATAAGAACCTACAGAGATAACATTCAAATTAAATTAGACATTGAAAAACGAGATGACAAATTGAATTTATTTGAATATTATTTACAATTAACGCTAATTATTATAGTAACAGAACATAACCTTCTGCGACAGTATTGGATTTCCAGCCTCCGTGACTTTTCGCTAATTCTCTTTCGATTGCATATCCGAGAATAATCGATACTTGCGGTTTTATAACGGTAGAAAGCTGACCTGTCATTGGCTGAACAGTTGTAACCTGAGTCGTCACTGGCTGAAAGACCTGACCTTTAATGAGTAGGTGTACTTTAATGACATGCATTAAAGGTCTGCTACCAGGTGTATAATTACTACATTTCGGCATGGTCGAGCATAAATAGATTTATTTTCCCTTCTACCCCCAATTAGCCTCTGTAGCCGAGAGGTCTAAAGCGTGACCTAAAAGCGTGCGTGCGTGTAGCGTTTAGTTACGAACTTACTCGGATCGAATCTTACCCTCTGCGAAGTCATAAGAAAGAAAAAAAAAAGAGACATGAAGCAAGGAACGGAGAAGGAGAGGCTGGAGAAAGAGAGACAGGACGAAGTTCCTCTTTTGCTTGGTAGATGTCGCATTTAGTCTTTTTGTTCCACTTTCCTCCACTAGATGCCACCCCACCCTAAACACCTATTTCCACTCTTTGTGAGCTTGTAGGGGAAAAGTATAAAGGGGTCGTGGGCGGAGCTTAGCGTTCACCGTATTACGTTTTCACCCACATCTTGCATGTACTAAAGTTAGGTTTGGTTAGTTTAGGTTTTATTAACCTTGTTCACTCATGCGTCATATTTCAAATAAGAAGTCTGCCATAATTTGGTATTATTATACATATTGCGTCTGATTTTAATTTTATTTCGACAGTTTCTAATACTAGCAGGTAACGAATTCCAGGGTCTTTGCAGGACTAATGTGAAAGAGAATGAGTACACGGAATTATCATGTGAATTAGATCATAGCAACTTGTAATGAAATTTTCTCAACTCAGTTTCTATAAATCACCTATCAAAGTTATTTTTCAGTTGTGATGGATTTAATGAAGATGGAACCTGAGGATGATCCTTTAGAGATGGATTTAATCAAGATGGAACCTGGGGATGATTCTTTAGACTTTAAACGGGACAACATATACAAATTAGAAGAGAATAAGGCTTCATCAGAGGTAAAGCGAAAAGTGTCCCTGTTTTTTTATTTGTTTGTCTAAAAGTGTCAGAGATACATATCTCTGTTATTGTTTTGAGTAATGATTAATAAAATATCATACTCGAAAACACATTTGCACACAAGGTGTAGAATATAAATCAGATTCTTGTACATACATCAGAGTATGTAAATTATTTACACAAGAAACACCTGGCCCATTATCAGTGATTGCCTCTGTCCATAAGATCTTGTTCCCTTTTTGCCTTCATTTGTCTTATCTAACTTGTTGCCTGTGTTGAGAGAGACGGCCATTAACGGCCATGCAAAACCAGATTGACGGCCATTACAAGTGAAGTCAGTTTTAAAACAGCGAAATAAAATCATTGATTTAGTAATTTCGCTGTGTAGGACTGGAATTTATCGCATCTAGAAGAGACGTGCATGAAGACAGAATACGTGGACGACAGTTACGAAATCAAATCAGAGAAGACAGTCAAATCAGAAGAAGTTGAAGTGCCTACGACCTTTGCATTCGTGAAATGTGAAGTTGATGTAAGTTGTTCACTATCAGTATACAGATATAATCTACAGGTATTGCATTTTTAATTATGCCAAAACCATTAACATTGTGCAATATTAACTGTTTTCTTGTTTCCAATAGCTTCTAAACTTGGATGGCTTTAATTTTTAGATTTGAAATAAAATAATAATTCGCAAGTTAACAGAGAATTACTTCAAATGTATGAAGAAATTTTCTGTGCCTTGCGACAGAATTTAATTTTAACTTTACAAAATTGTTCCTTTCGTCTACTGGTCTAGCAATACTATCACAGACATCCATCTGTAGGTTCAAACTGATCTATAGGTTTATTCAAAACTTACAAGAAATATGGAAGTTCTGTAACTGTGTTAAGAAGTAAGTTTATATAAAAATAATACTAATAATACAGCTTTGTTTATAAGAGAGTTGGGTTTCTTTTGTCAAACAAATCTGTGAAATACGCCACATTGTTGAGCAGCGAATCTGCTGTCCCATCGCAACTTGAGTCATAGTACATATTCCACATTCAGAATATTCTTTTATAAGTTTCTGTACTTAGAGTTATAAAATCAGGATTAACATTGTTTAGTACGGACTTCGATCTGCCATAACTTTCTTTATCTCTCGCAAAACTGGATTCTTAATATTTTGCAAGCTTTCACGATGACGACAAATTTCACGTTCCAGCCCTCAATCCATTTCGAGATGTGAATCTTCGCAGTCCACTGGCATTATCAGTATTATATATTATTTCATAGATACACTGAATAAGACCATAAGGAAACACCTATGTTTTCTGCTCTCTTATCACTTAAGGTGGAACATATTCTATTGCATTGTACAAAATATGACCGTGTTCGTCGACAATATGGAATTCGGCCTACTCTACGTGACGCTCTTGGAAACGATTTTAATTGTAGAAATGCAGTTCTGAGATAAGAGAGTGTGCATTTTGAGGAAATACAACTTTCAGCAGTCATACATACAGTAAAATTGATTAATATGTCAGTAAATAAATATTAACCTTCGATTTGCATCAAATATTGTAGCAAATTCAGGTTACGTATTTTGCAGGATAATTACTAGAGCCCGGCCGGATGTTTGGCAAAATGCCTATTTTACTGGGTGAAAGTAAATCTTTATTTGCATGCATATAAATGTGATTTGGAGTAAATCAAAGTGATAAGGCCAATTTTTGTTTTGCCTATTTTGCCTTTTTAAGGTGTTGTTTAGTAATAAATGCCTTTTGTGTCTTTTTAAAGCAATATTTCTTGTTTATTTGCAATTTTCTAATTAATTGTAACGTGTATGAAATTTAAATATTTGAAACAATTACTAACTTTACTAACAATAATAAATAAAAATAATTCATTTCATTGCTTAATCTGCTAATAATCGTGCTTTAATACTATTGATGTAATATGAATATTGATCGACAATTCACAGATACAAATATAATATTGTAATGTATTCACGATACCAACAATTAGCTTTATAATTTTAAATATTTAGCTCTTTGTCATAGAAGTTGTCACGTAGCATTTTCAATTGTTTCCTTTCATATTTTCAAATCTTAGTGTTACAATTTTGTTCTACACGTGTTTATTATTGTAGGACAAAGAAATTTGAGTGAGGAACAGTCAGCTATTGTCGTGTGATAGAAGGTATAAAATCGGTTAGCTAGAATGCCTAAATTCAGTAAACCATTGGAAAGTAAACTTCATGCTTACGTTAGTAAATTTGGTGCCCATTGTTTTCAACCGACGAACAGTTTTGTTATGTAAGGTTTGTGAAAAGACAATCACGAAAAAAAAAAAAAAAGTATTTTATAAGTCAATATGTTTCACCTGTGAAGTAAATATATGAGTTATGTTGGTATAATTTAAATTTATTGCCAGAATATATTATGCCTTAAAATTTATACCTTTTTGAAAGATTATTATGCCTTTTTTTACATTTGTACTGCCTTTTTTTATGCCTGCCTATTTTAATTGTTATAAATGCCTTAACATGCTGGCTCTAATAGAATTACATATCTCATGCACATATATTCAACTTGAAACTTGATTACAGTGTGTTTGAATACAGGCAAATACAGGACATAATACATGAAGGATGTATTTCAAGACAGTATTGGGGAACCAGTTCGATTTTATATGGAAGTCATTACAGCTTTACTGAAAAATGAGATTGGAACTATTAGGTTTGAATGTTAGGTCCCTGACAGGAAACCGATGCGCAAGATGGTCATGTCTTCATTATTTGCTCACTTTTCCAGGAAGATGTGTTCGATGTGGACAGAGTTCAGCAGGAACACAAAGTGGAAGTATCTTCAAAGGAGGATGAATTGTTTCCTGAGAGGTGAGTGTACTGTGCTGTATATTTTCAAGTGTGCCACCCACTGCAATCAATACACTTTTATTTTCGCTTCTGAATCGCGTATTGAGGTCACTAATATTCCCATCAGTTTGTCCTTGACCTTACATCCAGTGTGGGAACATGGCTCCCGTTTCCTTAATTTCAGGTCTACGCAACAGGTACCATCATGTAATATTTTAACAAAATCATGGTGCAGGAAACAGAATTGGAGACGGCTACAAGGGAGAAGTCTTTTATAACAATTAAAACATATCAAACATTTGCCTGGCCATCTTGTATTTTCGATCATATATAGATTATTCTTGGAATAAAATGTTCTCTGTGTGTGTGTGTGTGTGCGTGCGTGCGTGCGCGTTTGTGTGTGTGCGCCCTACAATTGGGAATTGAGTATACACCCGGTGGCAGTGATATATAATATACAATAATACCATTACAATTATACAGTAACTAGTGGCTTGTGCAGCAAATGCTGCAAACTAAGTTCATTAGACGTTCAAATAAACATTTTTCAGATTTATTTTCAATGAAGAATACCAGACATTCTGAAAGTTATTTGCTTCCATAACAATGAAAGATACTCTCTCTTGAGCCAATATTGAAGAGAACCATGCATATAAATATCTACACCACACCGCCCAACCCCACTTGATTAACAATTATAAAAATAATAGATTTTTAATAATATTATTATCTTACGTAAGTTTTATAGCGTTCAGTAACATATACTATATATACTATATAGCCGCCACTCAGTAAAATATAGAAATCAAAATCTAATTTAATTTATTTTCTACATCTACTTACAGTATATAACCCCAAAACGTTTCACTTTCATATCATCAATATAGCATTAATATGTATAATTAATGAAAAATAGTCACATCATGGCATTAACTACAATAATATTTCATTTCTAATGGTAATAATGTCATCAAACCACCTCAAGTTTTGTAGTTTTTAATATCCAATACACATCTGTACCCAGAAAATTACACACCACAGAATCGAACCTGTAAATTATTTTTAGTAAGTTACGTTTTTAATAACGAATTTAATTTGAGCTCTAAATATGTCAGCATTCTTGCCTTCGTGTAATATTGTTTACTGTAGTGTGTGTGTTTTGTTTTATTCTGAAATGCAACATGGCCGACTTGATGCTCGCTTTGCTTCTCCTGAATGCAATTGTCTAGTTCTCAAAACTGACGACAGATGGATTTTGGAAAATAGGAAAATTATGTTGAAAAATTGACATTTCACTGAAAACTACTATTTTTCCGAAAAACTTTGAGTTCCAAGCTTCAAAATGAGGGATCATTTATTAAAATCCGTTCAGCAGTTTTCCCGCAATTTCCATTACTAGTTCAAATTATATATATATATATATATATATATATATATAGATTACAGCAATAAAAGAAATAAAAATAAAATAAATCTAAATTTATTTCTAACTGTAAATAAATAGATGCAATAAACCTAGGGCTATAAATAAAGACTATTCTATAATAACGCCTACAATAAGCAATAGTAAACCTAACTTATAAGTACTTCTATTTCACCCAACTAATACCAATTTACATAATTAAATTACATATCACCTTAATTAATTACAAATCAACATAATTATATACCATCTTAATTAATATCATATCACCTTAACTTATTTACATATCAACTAAATTACATATGATCTTAATTAATTACATATCAACTTAATTAATTACATGACACAACTTAGATAATTACACTGCACCTACAATTACATTTTCAGTCTAATCTTCTCAACCTTTCCTTAAATGTGTTGACTTTGAGAGAACCATCCTGAAAGATTACCGCAGGTAAGCTGTTCCAGTCTACTATTGTGCAGTTAACAAAGGAAAATTTTGCCACATCCGTTCTTTGTTTTCTACATTTAAACTTCCTAATATGATCTACCCTGCCTAAGTGTGATGGTGTTCCTAATCTAGCATTGATGTCGATCCATGCTTTGTGTCCCATTTGTGCCTTAAACAATGCGGTGAGTCTGGTTTTTCGTCTCCTTGATTTGAGAGATTCCCACCCTAAGTCTCTCACTATCTCTTCACCATTTCCCATTCCCATTTTGACATAATTTGCTGCCTTGCGTTGGACTTTTCTATTGAATCGATTTGGTTTTGTCTGTACGGATCCCAACCTACTGCTTCATATTCCATAATTGGGCGAACAAGGCTTTTGTACGCTAATTCTTTTGACCTTCGGTTAGATTTCTTCAGAATACGCATAGAGAAATGTGGTGCTTTCCAGGCTTTCCTTGTGGTATTAGTGACTTGTTCCTCCCAACCCAGTTTGTTAGTTAAATATATACCTAGGTATTTACAAGTGTTCACTTGTGGCACCGATGTACCATTCAGCTGATATCTGAGACAAATTTCTTTATGCGTTCTACAGGAGGATATTGACTTACTTTTAGTGACATTGATTTTCATTTTATTTTCTGTCGTCCAGGTTTCAATAACGTTAAGATCGTTTTGTAAGCCGGCAATATCGGATTCGTCATTAATTTATCTATGTATAATATACAGTCGTCCACAACCCAGACGTATGTGGATGCCGGTACCCAGACTGACGACTTAGACGACAGCTGTGGCCTTGATATCAGGCCCTATGTACCAAAAAAGACGGTTGCTCAGACGTCACAGACAAGTTCTGAGCATGAGAGAATATCACGACGTCGCACTGCTGGTACGGAAGAGAAATTGAGACCTCGTTCTCGATCCCGTACCCGGTCACGGTCACGATCAGGAGCGCAACGTACTGCAAGTGATTCGCCACCGTCAAAATCTAAGCTGTCGCAGTCGAAGGGACAGAGTCATAGGAAAGAAGAGAAGAGAAAATCCCCTGTAAAGCCACCACCATGATTTAGCTCCTCGTGATGATTGATATTATACAATGGAACATGAACGGTGTATGCAGTAGATACGCAGAACTACAGCAATTAATCTATGAAGAGAATCTTGCTATTTTATGTCTTCAGGAGACACACCTCCAACCTGAAAACTCCCTGAATTTCTCGAGGTACTATATCCACCAGGTATGATTATCTTGCTGGTATTTGTGCCAACGGAGGTTGTGCTCTCCTTCTCCGCCATAGTATCTTTTCCTCCGTCATTAATATCACCACTGTATAGTAATGCATAGCTGCCACAATAACATTACACAACATTCAGTTTTCTATAGTTTGTATGTATATACCCCCTCATACAGCTTTCACAGTAAATGAAATTGAAGATATTCTGACGCAGGTACCTGCTCCATATCTGTTAATGGGGGATTTCAATGAATCCCACCACTCTTGGGGCTCCAAATCTGATGATGACAGAGGAAATAAAATAGCAGAGGTATGTACCCGTTTCAATCTGATTACCCTGAATTCAGGGGAAGCAACTCATCTATCTTTGGCTTACTGTACTTTCTGTATGATAGATATTTCGATCTGTAGCCCAGTTTTGTCGAATGGTCTGTGATTCCCGACTTCCATGGTAGTGACCACTACCCCATTCGAATGCGTATGTCCACTTTACATCCTGTGGAATCTCGCTCTCCAAACTGGGTTATTAAGAAGGCGGACATTTTCGAATTCCATATCATTCGACGATACCGGACATGAAAGTGTGGACTCCGTAGTAGATTATTTCTCAAATGTTATAAATTCAGCGGAATTATCTATCCCCCGGTCATCCTGCAGGCCAAACCGCTTCTCTGGCCCCTGGTGGACAGACGCCTGCAGAGTTGCTATCCATGACCGCAAACGTGCTTTACGCCAATTTGAGCGCCATCTGACCCAAGAAAATTTTGTCCAGTTTAAACGTCTTCGTGGCAAAGCTCGTCAATCCGTGTGCGATGCTAAGAAGACGTCCTGGACAAATTACGTCAATTCATTGGAAAACAACATCCCAGCTAACATCGTTGGAACAAAGTCCGTCGAATAATGGGGAGACGTAGTTCTGTAATTCCGGGTCTTCTAAACAATGAAGTAACGACCACCAGTCCCATAGAAGTTATTGAAATACTCGCTAGCTCATTTGCACAGATAAGCAGCTCAAACAATTATGACCCGAAATTTAAAAAAATAAGGGGTACTGCGGCAAAACGAACCCTGAACTTTATATCTCTTAACACTGAAAACATCCGAGGAACTGGAGGCGGTACTAGACACATCCCCTGACACCTCCCCTGGCCCTGATAACATCCATAACTGCATGCTTCGCCATCTTCCGCCAGCTGGATAATCCTTTTGTCAATATACAACAGAATGTGGAGAGAGGGTGTATTCCATTTGCTTGCCATTCCGCCATTGTAATTCCTGTCCAGAAACCAGGAAAGGATCCTTCTTAACCTGGCAGTTATAGGCCAATTTGTCTCAACAGCTGCGAATTCAAGGTTATGGAAAATATATGCAAACGCCTTAAGTGGGTACTCGCATCGAAAAACCGATTATCTAATATCCAATGTGGTTTTCGTAAGCACAGATCAGTCGCAGACCACCTTGTTCTGCTGGAGACCACCATTAGAAATGCTTTCCTCAAGAAGGTGCATCTTGTGGTGGTCTTCTTTGATCTAGAAAAGGCTTACGATACGACATGGCAGTATGGCATTCTGCAAACTCTGCATGGTTGGGGACTTCGTGGCAGTCTACCAACATTTATTACGAAGTTCAATGCAGAGCATATTTCTGAGCTCGAGTAGGCACCACACTTTCTAATGAACATCTACAAGAAAACGGCATTCCGCAGGGGTCTGTATTAAGCGTTCTTCTTTTCTGCATTGCGATAAATGGAATTGCCCACTGTGTGGGTGATCGAGTATCTTCTCTGTTGTATGTTGATGATTTCAGTTTATATTGCAGCTCCCGATATCTTCCATCCATCGGTCGACAGTTGCAACTGGCCATCAACGTAGTAACAGAGTGGGCTGTTCGCAATGGCTTTTAATTCTCCACTCTAAAAACGCTGTGTGTCCACTTCTATAACCAACGTGGACTGCATCCACATCCTCAACTGCGTCTTAATAGAGTGGAGTTTTAATATAGAGACACCGAGATTTTTAGGCCTTATATTTGATTATAGATTAACGTGGGAGGCGCATATACGTGATTTAAGGAGGCATTGCAAAAAAACGTTAAATATTTTACGCCTATTGTCAGGGGTTCGCTGGGGTGCAGACCGCATAGTGCTTTTACGTTTTTATCGTGCCCTTATCCATTATAAGCTGGATTATGACTGTTTTATTTATGACTCAGCAAATAAATCGAAGTTACGACTCTTAGACACTATTCATCATCATAGGATACGACTCGCTACTGGGGCCTTCCAAACGAGGTGGATAGAGAGCCTGTATTGTGAAGCAGGAGAACCATCACTGTATTGGCGACGTTATGTCCTGTTGTGCTCATACGCGGTTAAGCTCCGCTCGCAGCCTGAGCACAATTCTTACGACTCTTTCCATCATTCGTCTCTTTACGGCCGATAAAGTGAAAATCCACAGAGACTTCGTCCAGCAGGTGTGCGGTTTCGTGAACTGCTCTCTGAGCTCGACATCCATCTACCATCAGCTCGCGCACTGGAGTATACCACCACTCCACCATGGATTATGCGACGTCCCATGTCTGATGTAATTCTGAGCCCATGTTTTAAGAATTTTATACCAGCTTTTGTTTATAGACTTCGTTTTATTGAACTTTTATCACAATATCCAAATTATTCATTAGATTTTACTGACGGATCCAGGATAAATGATTATGCTGGTTGTTCCTTCGTTATAAATGGAGAGATATTTAAATACAGACTAAGCCAATATACTAGTGTTTTTTTCCTGCTGAACTCTATGCTTTTTACAGAGCTTTATTGTTTTTAATGAGGCAACTCCATAGCAGATTCCTTATCTGTTCCGACTCTCTAAGTGCCATTCAGTCCTTGCAGTCTTTTAATTGTGATGATCCGCTTGTCTTAAGAATTCAGGAGCTGTTCCATACTCTCCTTTGCTCTGATTATGAGATAGGAGTAGTGTGGATTCCTGGTCATGTAGGTATCCCAGGAAATGAGGCCGCGGATGCTGCAGCCAGGGCTGGCGCACTGAATGGCTCTCTGGTATATTGGCGCGAGAGGTGGCAGGACATTCGAAACTACTTGAAATATAAAATATGGTGGTAATGGGAAGGAGAATGGTCTGCACAAAAGGGAAAGAAATTACGAAGTGTAAAGAATACTGTCCGAGTTTGGGATTCGTCCACAAGAGCGTCACGACACAAGGAGGTTTTATTCACCCTGTTTAGAGTTGGCCACTGTCATCTGACACATGTCCATCTCTTACGTGGCGATTCTCAGCCAGAGTGTGCCGTGTTCCACTTACAGTGGAACATTTTCTATTGCATTGCAGAAAATGTGACCGTGTCCGTCAGCAATATGGAATTCGACAGACTCTATGTGACGCTCTTTGAAATGATTTTAATTATACAAATGCAGTTCTGAAATTTTTATTGAATACAGGACAGGAAGAGGTGATTTAGTTTTTAATTGTCCCTTTTTACGTATTACATTTGTTGTTTTATATTTGATTTTACACAGTTGACATTTCGAACCATTTACATCCGAATATTTTATTATACTTTATAGTTTTTTAAATGTGATTCACGATTTATCTCTGGTGGCCTTTTATTATTTTTCTAGCTGTACCCATGCACTCCGCTGCACTTGCTAGAAATAAATGTAAAGTAAATATATAATTAAAATAGGACATCTGGTCCAGGGAATATTCGTGTTTGATAGAAGTTTAAATCGTTTGATATGTTACTTAATTTAAATTGTATTTCAATAATTAAAATGCTATCATTTAGGTCCAGAGACCACTCATTTGGTGCAATGATAATTCCTTTAACATGGTTCTTATTTGTTATTACATGAAAATAATTATAATATGATCAATTAGTTCAGAGAACATCCGAATTTGGTGCAGGGATAATTCGTTTAACATTTTTCTAAATTGGTCTTGAATGCCTCCTTTAATAAGTCACTCCAAATTAATAGAGTTGATTGTGTACAAAGATAATTTTTATGTTAACTTTACTGTGCATCTTTTTTTTTTAGTTTATTTCATTCACGCCTTAACATCTGTGGTCATTTCGCGTGTTTAGAATATGAGTAGGCCGTTTTTACTCTTGTTGAGTTCCTGTTTCTATTGTGTATTGTAGGTGGCTTGTGTTCATTTAACTGATTAATGTTTTTGGTATTGGTAATTGAGGTGGTGATGAATCATGGCATGTATCTTTCCAATCCGGCATTTGCCTTTATGACTAAGGGAAATCATGAAAAACACCAGTCAGATTGGTCGGCCACACAGTTTCTGCCCGGAATCTCCCGAATGCGTGTCTAAAACACTATCATCTGAGCCAACTCGCTCAGTTGTATATTTGTTTATTCAAATAAAAAAATGAGGTACCCTACATAAATATTATTTTAAGAAACACAGGACACGAATATGGATAAATTATGAGCGCCGGGACGCCATTTCGTGAAACCTTATAAAATAACTCAGCTCCAGTGAGCTCTGTGGTAAAATGCTTATTTAGTATGGGCTGTATGGTCCAGTAAAAATACTCATCTTTACGACAAAACTCTTAACTATTATGTTCTGTGAACAAAAAGAAATTTAAGTTATAAAATTAGAGTATTTTATGTGCACCAAATAAAGTTGCATTAATCAAGTTATACAATATTTCGACAGAATATCAAGTTTTCTGTGCGTGAAGATCTATTTTCATCTTACGTCAGTCCTCATATGTAGTATTACATCCATCTAGAGAAACTACAAATTTCAAATAGTGAAGGAATTATCCAAATTAGCTTCTGAGTTTACTTCATACAAACACACAAATATTCTCTGTATATTAATATTGATAAACGTCAAGGCCGCCTTAAACAGGCAGAGTCATTTGTTTTTATTTCATTATAGCCATCGACGTCGTTCCTGCAATAACTCATATGTGACATATCAATTTTCATATTTTTGCTCTATTAAATAACTTAAATAGTTATACAGCAAATAATGTAACCTCCTATATGCAATTGTATTTCTTTCTTTCGAAAATGTAAGAATTCACGATCACCACTGCCATAGAATGAATAAATCTGTTTTTTCTTCGTACTGAAAAATTTTATATTTTGCACATAGGAGTTACGGAACAACGACGCTATAATCTGAGGTGGCAGTGAAAATGTATTTTATTGTTATTTTAAAACTCTTGTATAACCTTAAATATCAGTCCTATCAAAACTTTGCCTGGAATAAAACTTATCTGAAATCATTTTTAAAGAAACTTTTATTATGTAACATTTTTCACAAAAATCAATAAGCGAGATATTTCGATTTATTTAATTCAGGCTCCCTTATAACCCCCCTTTTAAATAAAGTATTTTGAATATCATATAGCCTAAAATCTAAGTTACAACGAACTTAACATATATTCCAATTTTCATCGAACTCTGTTCAGCAATTATCGTGTGAAAAGGTAACAAACATCCAGACAGACAGACAGACAGACATAGAAACAAAAAATTAAAAAAAGCGATTTTCGGTTTCAGGATGATTTATTATACATGTTAACACCAGTTATTTTTTGAAAAGCGAAAATTACCAGACAAATTTTGCTTACAGATTTATTATTAGTATAGATTGCTTCGTTTTGAATACTACCTATGGTCGTAGAACTGGTCACTTTTATGATTCTTTACAAATCACCTGCATTTGTGTGCCTCATTTTACCGTGAGAACGCTTTTTAGTTCTTTCAGCACTCTGATTGTTATATTATTTATGTCTTTGTTTTATTAAGAATTTCAGATAAGGTCGCAAATAGCCATAGTAGCTGACGCGCTCTTTTTAAACCCTGCTGCTACTACTACTACTACTACTACTACTACTACTACTACTACTACTACTACTACTACTACTACTGCTACTACTACTACTACTACTACTGCTACTACTACTGCTGCTGCCACTGCCACTGATTTTCACTAATTCAGTAAAATGTAATTTTCGATCCAGGCTGAATATTTTTTTCCTTTGTTCTGGAGGCGAGGAATTCAGAAGACTGTTTGCAAAGATTTAGGTCTATAATCAGAATACTCAACTTGTTCTGGTCAAAGCATCCAATACGTGAAATTGAAAATCATTATAGCTGTTCCTCTTTTCTTTACCTTGTGCTATATCAGACGTACAGACATAAAAGATTTGTCTAGTGAGAGATGGGGTAGTTGATGGAAAGTTGGAATAGGTACTAGATCTGAGTACTGCACACGTCTCATAGCTGAAGGTAGATCAGAATGTGACCTGTTGTTGCGATTATTTCGATTGATACCTATGATTTTAATAATAAGGGCATAACTCTTGGTACTTCTCTTTCCATTTTTACACTGGCGCAAATGCTCCGTGAATGTTAAATATTCAATATGAGGATCCCATGACTTACTGTATCTTAATCTCCAAGATTGACACCAAAATAACGTAAACAAACTCGGAAATAGGTTTTCTTCTTGCTTCAAATGTCCGTAAATAAAGCAAAATACATCGGGATATTTCAAGCACGGCCTTTGTGAAGTACCCATTCCTTTGGGATGCTTGATCTTCAAAACATGAAACGACACGAGTTAGGATCAATGCAGAGTATCCAACGCCCACTGAACGAATATTTCATTTTTATCACTGCCAATTTTGCGCTATGAACCAATTTTCGGCAATCTAATGTAAAAGACTGCCTACAAATATTTGGATAGTTTCAGAGAATATACAGAAATTCAATCTTCTAACACGATTTTTTTGTTTTTAAATAATTAATTTGCTGGGAGACATCGTTAGATATAGGCCACTCTTACACTAAACTGGAGTAATTTAAGGTTATTAATCGGATATGATTCTACTTACTGTTTTTTATATGCTCGCCTGTATGTAATTTCTATATTATACATATTTCATTGTTATTGCCCATCCAAAGATCGTTAAGAACGATGAATATTACTTAATATCTCCTATCTTTCTTCAAATAGTGTTTATATGTTCTGAAATGATTAATCGAAGATGGTTTGCTTATTGTTTATTACGCGCACATTTGTATTTAATTTCTATTCCATACGTTTTTTTTCTATCCCATGATCATTAAGAATGGTGAATATTATTCATGCTTGTTTTCCTGTATTTCTTAAAATAATGTCATGTGGCATATTAGGTTTTATTTGTCGTTATTTACTTAAAATTATGCGCCAAAAATAATAATTTCGTACTCATGCCACATCCCTATATTAACATTTATTTTTCAGTGATTTATTAAAGAATGTACCGGTATTTAAAAAACTAATAATTTATAAACATGTTACATAAATCATCCTTGTGCCAAAAGAGAATGTTCCCTGGACCAAATTATATTAAAGAATGTACCGGTATTTAAAAGTCTAATTTAGAAATATGTTACATAAATCATCCTTGTGCTAGAAGAGAATGCTCCATGGACCAAATTGTCGTATTTTGCAGTGGTCGTCAGTACTCGCTGAAATGGGTAATAATATAATAATAATATAATATTACGTGTGTACTTTGCAAAATCGCTCTGATATTGTAGAAAATGAAATCTCCGTTTTATCATAAATTTAATATAGTCCACGCAGAATACTAATTTTACTCCATTTATACTGCATTTTTGGTCCAGGGAAAATACTAGTGTTTCAAAAAAACACTTTTTTACTAATATTTTCCCTGGACCAAAAGTTAAATAAAAAATTGGTGTAAAAATTAGCATTTTACCATGGACCTCATTGGAGATGTTCCGTTTCATTTTCCCCGTTATCCGAGTGATTTCACAAAGTTCTAGGATATGGCATTCCTGTGTTTATCCTGTGTAGTATTGTGACAGGTCAGGTTAGGTTAGGTGTGTACTATTCTTAGAGGTTAGATTAGCTGTATAGCATTATATGAAAGGTTAGGTTATGTTAGATTATGTATATAGTATTATATGAGGTTATGTTAGTTTAGATTAGGGTAGATTAGGTGTGTAGCATTATATGAAAGGTATTATATAAGGTTATGTTATGTATAGTATTATATGAGGTTATGTTTGGTTAGATTATGTGTGTAGTATTCTCAAAGGTTAGGTTAGGGTAGATTAGGTGTGTAGCATTATATGAAAGGTATTATAGGAGGTTATGTTATGTATAGTATTATATGAGGTTATGTTTGGTTAGATTATGTGTGTAGTATTCTCAAAGGTTAGGTTAGGGTAGATTAGATGTGTAGCATTATATGAAAGGTTAGGCTATGTTAGATTAGGTGTATAGTATTGTATGAGGTTGTGTTAGGTTGGTTTATGTGTGTAGTATTGTCGAAGATTAGATTAGGTTAGATTAGGTGTGTAGTGTTATATGAGAGTTTTAAGTTGGGTTACATTTACAGTAATAGGCCTACTTACAATTTATGGTTGTGGTGGATATAGGAGTGCAGCCCTTTTGTAGAACTCGCACAACAGACGGGACCTAGGGAAGTTCGCCTTGAATATGTGTTTATATGCCATGCTAATTTTAATTTGTTTTCATAAGTTAACAATGATGCACATTGGGAGGAACATATAAGAAATTATTTTCTTACACAATCGACGCTATATTCACGTTGTTATGAAATGATTAATCGAAGATGCTTTGCTTATTGTTTATTACACGCACATTTGTATCTAATTTCTATTCCATATGTTTTTTTTTCTATCCCAAGAGCATTAAGAATGGTGAATATTATTCATGCTTGTTTCCTGTATTTCTTAAAATAGTGTTATTAATTTGTGCTTTGTGAAGTTAAAAAAATGGAAAGAAAATCAGTTACTATAATAATATTATCTTGTACATAGCAAGATCGATTATTCCATTTATAGGATTTTTTATGAGGTTGTCATGGCTGAGATATCTATTGTCAATTGCTTTTATTTGTCAGAAGGCCTTGACTGACTGGTATATGACTGGCATTCTTAGTGGTGAAGATCGGGGTTTGGGATGGCCCACAAGCACCAAGTTATACTAAATATGTTTAGTGTAAAACTGCCCTATGCATCTATAGTGGGCGAGACATAAGCAACTTTCACCTGAGTTAGAATATAATTATACACACCTCCTACAAGATTGTAACTATGATACAATTAAGAAATTATATATCAGAATCGAATATGTGGTACAGTAAAACGGGGTGACTTGATACGTTTTGTAGATTGATGTTTCGTTGTCCCCACCCCTCCCCCAGCGAATCAAGTCATCACGGTATGTGAAATTACAGTTGGCAGCACGTAAATATTCCCACACAGCTCACTTGTATGCAAGCAAAAAGACAAATTAGGAATTTGAAGAACAAATTCCGATGCAGAACTGTCTACAAAGGTGAAATCCAAATCTATTTAGTGTATTAAAGCAATGATAACCATCTAGAAGTTATTACGAATAATGTCACAAATCAGAATTAAAACTCTTGTAGTGTATAAAATGATTGAACAGTATCTAAGAAATAGTGAGGTAAAGTCTATCCAACGTCATCTTCTGAACCAGTGCTGCACATAACCCCAACACAGTTCTGAAAACCAAGACACTAACGAAAATAAAAAGGTTATTCGCCTGTTTTGACTGATATATATCTGTTTATAATGTAATGAGTAATATATTTAGATCTCACCACATTAATTGCATTGCCGACCGATAAATTTTTATGTTCATTTCAGCATTGTGGGTAGTGTTGGGAAGAGTGTGTCACAAGAACACGGCAGCATTGATCGTGAAGAAGACAAATTGGGACAGTGTGGTAGCAACAGACCAGACTCTTCAAACATTAGAGACGTGAGCCATAATTCTATCAAATGTAGTAAATGCAGCGAGGGTTTTGTATCACTGGAATCTATGAAAGCTCATTCCCATACACACACTATAAAACAGTCATTCAAATGTAAGTTCTGTGGCAAGTATTTCTTAACGTTGAGTGATATAAAGAATCATGCATTCCTCCACACACGCGGGAAGCGATTTCGTTGCGATGTCTGTGGGAAGTCTTTCAGAAGAACATGGGATTTAAACAGACATGCACGCATACACACCGACGAAAGGCCATTCAAATGCGAGGTGTGTGAGAAGTGTTTTTCAACATCTTCAAATTTCAATTCGCATGTACGCCTTCACACGGGCGAAAAGCCATTCAAATGCGAAGTTTGTGGAAAGCGTTTCTCTCGATTGGAACACTTACAGAAACATGGACGCATACACACAGGCGAAAGGCCATATAAGTGCGATTTATGCGAAAAGTGTTTCTCTGCTTCTGCAGATTTAAACAGACATGCACGCATACATAGGCGAAAAGCCATTCAAATTTGAGGTGTGTGAAAATTGTTTCACAGTTACGGCACATTTAAACAAACATGCACTCATACACACGGTCTAAAGCTCATTTAAATGCGATGTGTGTGGAAAGTGTTTCTCAGCTTGTACGTATTTAAACAGACGTGCACGCATACACACTGGCGAAATGTCATTCAAATGCGATGTGTGTGTAGAATGTGTTACTCTCAATTGGAACACGTATAAAAACATGCACTCATAAACAAAGGCAAAGGAGTGGTGTGTGAAGTGCGTGGAAAGTGTATCTCAGCATTGACAGTTATAAAGTCATGAACACATACAAAGGCGATTTAAATGCGATATCTGTGGAAACTGTTTTTCACAACCGGGATATCTCTGAAATCTTGTCCGTCTAAACACAGCCAAGATATCATTCTAATGCAATAAACAGGATGTTACAAAGTTCCGTTACTCCTACCAGTATCTGTGTTATACATGTTTTTGTAGTCTTATGATGTTTATTGGTATGTCTAATGTGTGTTTCAGATAATGGTGATTACACCATCGAAGAGCGCATTATGGCAAGCAGTTGGGTTCACCCATATCATGGTATGGGGAGGATTCTGCTCGACTTCATGAAAAGTCTGGATTGTTCTTACACCAGTACACCATACTCCTGGACTGAGAGCTCTAGTATGGCCCACTCCTCACTAAATATCATCTTACTTTGCTTTGGGATGGTGTCAAATGTTGTTAGTAGAGCTGCACATGTATTCACCCTTCGCACTAAGTCAGTGTCCGATAATTCGTTTACACACATTGGTCGGTATGGGTGTAATTAGGTCTTTTCTTGTGCTTGAGCCTGACGTCTGAATTGCTGTTGGAAGTCTCTGCGCACCTCTTCTATCGCCTTTCCAGTTCATAGCATGTCGTGAACTCAACTGCTATTGTAATGCGTTCGTCGATGATGTAATCATGTGTATTGACCGTGTTGGGTATTAATTATCTGAAATACACATACCAATAAACATCATAAGACTATAAAAACATGTATAACATTGATACTGGTATGACGTAACGGGACTTTGTAACCATTCTGTATATGAAAAGAATTCTCGGGGACCTTTAAGTATAAACGTATGTTCTTTCACAGTCGAAATGCCTTTGACATGTATGTTCGGAATATTTTTAAATTATCTGTCTACGCTAAAATGACATAATCATGTATATACACGTAGATCAGCATTAATATTTAATTATTGTCTGTGTAAATTCCAGCTGGAAAATTGGGAGTTTTAATACAGGAATACAGTGAGATTCTTTTTATTTATGGTCTGCCTGATCGCGGCTGATAATTGGGTAAGTGCAGCAGCCGCAACAGCAAAATTCGAAATCGGTTCTTGCATAAACTTAGTTTTCTTGTTTAGTATTCATTTATTTTCTGGAAGGATAAACAGATATTCTATGTAAAACAAGTAATAGTATATTTCCTTTAAAAATTATGCCTCCTGCGGCAATAAAATCTTAGCATGTGCATAGGAGATGTCTTGGTAACACTCATAAGCAACTCAGGTGGGATTTTAGTAACTTCTTGGCCCAGTTTCTTCAACCTTTGTTAAAATGCACCTAACATAGTGTTAATTAACTGTAAGTTAAAAGTATGAATTGCAGTTGAAAATATTGCGTTTCTTCGACTTTACATTTCACATTTTAACATTCTGTTTGTTAACTCTCTGTTATGACCAGAGATTCTAGAGTTTAACCATTACCTATAACGAAGTATAGGCTCACTTCTGTTTTCTGAACTCTGACAATTGTGATTCTCGCTTGTTTCCGTTGTTTAATTCATAGAGAATAGAAGTCTTTCTATTCTCTCAGGTTTGATTTCAGCTTATTTCCTCGTCTGTATCACAATAGCGTGGAGCGGCGTATTGGTATTGCTGTTGTGAAATGGAAAACACTGGAACGAAAAGAAATCGTGGGACTAATTTCTCTTCGTTCGAGAGAAGCCTTCTGCTGCAAATTATTTCGCAGTATAAACCAATTAATGAGAATAAACAAACAAACGGATCTAAGTTGAAAGCGAAAAGTGAGGCTTGGCAGAAAATAGCCTATACCTTTGTATGAACTTCTGGTCTGTCAAATCACAGAAATCATCCGCTCTGTTTATGTATTCGTGGATATAATTTTCTAAATAATCCAGATATATAAGTTCAGCATCTAACGCACCAGCCATATTGGATACTTCTATGCTAACAGAGAGTTAAATGATTTAACTGCATGAAATTGGGCAGTTAAATTAACATAGGTTTTAACAGCCTGTTAGTACTACCAGTAGTTGAAGAAATGCTTCAACTGTTAAATTTACAGTTAAAATGGAATAACACACTGTTATAATTTAACAAAGGTTGAAGAAACCGGGCCCTCATCTGATATAAAGGAAGAAAACAAAAAAATTAGCATTGACTTTACACAACGACTGCACACACACACACACACACACACACACACACACACACACACATACACGCTGACAAATTATCCCTGAAACTAAACACAAGATGCTACCTGCACTTGCAATATATGGTCTTGATGACTGGATTATTCCAGTACGCAGTTGTACGTAACTCAACCCCATTATTACTATCAGTTCAAAGTTTGTGAAAGTGTTCCTCGCTATGATATGATATATATTTAGTGTTCGCTAGGTCAGTCTTTGTTGTCACAGATTCTAAAAGAAAATATTTATGCCATAATCAGTTTTAAATATTAAGATAGTAGCAATATGAACTCACTGCTTCTGCCTAATTTTGTATTAGATTAATTTTCCATTCATTTTACTTATTAAAAAATCTGTTACATCCAATTTTTGCAATACAGACGTTTCTAAGTGGAAATTCCGCAATTGTTTCTTTGAAGGTTCGCTTCAGTCTTTCATATTGAAGTGCTTTTAGTTGCAGACAGTGTGCTCAATCACTCAACACATTTTCAAATACAAGGGTTTGAGTCGGGGATGTCATCCCAAGGCCCTTCACCAGATATGAAATCAGCCACATGGAGCTCAAGTCACGTCTGAGTAAACTTTAGCCTTGTGAGCTGAGGTAGAAAAATTGGTGTTAATCCCACTGTTTTTTTCTATTCTGAGGAACTTATTGCTCACATTTGCAAAAGAGTGGCCAATGTATTACCTTGTTAACACGTTTCACAAATACAGAGTCCAACAAATAAATGTATACAGTACTTAAGGAACGAAAACTATTTATTATGTGTTTGTTTTATATTTAAATACTGATCACACATGTAGTGCTGTCTTCATTTAAGTTCACGGTTACTTTAGATGTTCAAAATGTTCGCCATTGGCGACCAGACACAACGCAAAGACTAGCGATTGCCGTAGCTGCTTTGGTCAGTGTTTCAATGGAGATCGCTGCACATGCCACTGTAATCTCCTGGCGAAAGTCCTCCAATTTTTTGCGGCTTACGTCGATATACTTGATCTTTCACAGTTCCCCACAACTAAAAATCCTTAGGGGTTAGATCTGGCGACCTTGGGGGGAACTCAATGGGCCCTCTTCGTCCAATCCAATGTTCCTGCAGATTGTCATCCAGGAAAGCTCGTACGGCTAGGTGGTAGTGTGGTGGCGCCCCGTCCTGTTGGTAGAAGACCTCATCGTCAGCTCCATAAAGCGCACATACACCTGATAAAATTGATGTGCGTAACATTTCGAGGTACACTTTGCCAGTGACAGTGCCATAAAAAAGAGGGTCCTACTAAGCCCCTAGCCCCACACATGAACCCTTGGTAGATTTACCGCCTTGTCCACATGAGCATGCGGATTTTCCGATGCCCAGTAGACGCAGTTATCCTGATTTACTGTTCCATTAAGTTTAAAATGGGCCTCATCAGACCACATTATCTTTGCCACAAATAGTTCTGCAGTTACCATTCCCTGATACCATTCGCAAAATTGCATTCAATGTTCAGGTTCGTCATTAATGGCGTGCAGTAATCGTGGGATGTAAGCTTTCCACTTAGCAGCTTTCAGAAATCGTCGTACACTTATACTGCTAATCTTCGCTTCATGTGCACATTGTGTAGCAGACTTCTGTGGAGAAGTAACAAACCTTTTCAACACGAGATGCGACGAAGCAGGACTTGTGAATATTACAAATCGTTCCATGCACCTCAAACTTATCAATAATGCTTTTAATTATTAGAGTAATTCTGTTTCGTACTCTCGCCTCCACTAACACGTTGGTCGAGGTGGGTTGCGCCAAGTTGGTGACCAGCAGTGGCATACATTCTGGGTAGGCTAGGTCTGCTGCGCCTACCCAGACAGACAGGAAGAAATTTATTAAATTTGTATTTAAAAGTAATACTGTTAATTTAAGAAAGTCTGCAGAGTCCTTAACTAATTTCAGCAAATTTTGGCTTGGCATCCTATTTTCATTTCCTTTTGGTTGGTACTGTACGTCGCATTTCAATTATTGTCCGCTGTGTGCTCGCTCTCGCGTCATCTTTCGTCACTGGAGAGTTGGGCAGCTCGGCTTGCTGAGCCTCCCTGGCCCTGCAGTGAGCGTAGTGGTTCCCTTCATAATCAGTACATTAGAACAGCTGGCGCATGCGCCCTGATTTACGTGTCTTGCCCATTGCCATAGTACGTTAGGCTGGTAGGCGCTAATGAAAGCGCTTTTGGTGATGAAATTACTGTATTATAGTGTTTATTTGAACTTCTATTGGTAAAGTAAGTGTGTTACAGAGTTTATTTAAACAAAGTGAGGTAAAACTAGTGCGATATTGTTGTAATATGGCAAAGATCACTGTATAATTGAACAGATTTTTAAAAAGACTTTCGGTTGTAGATCATTGAACGAAAAAGTTGAAATTGTAACTGTGGGGGGAAGACCAGTGCCGGCGCTTCCGAACTTTAAGTTTTTACATAAAGAAAAGAGTAGAGAATATTTACGTTATTTCAATGTGAACCAATATGTGAAAACTAATTAGCTAACAGGATGCAGTCATTATTTTGCTGGCCATGCTTATTAATTTGTAACGATTTTTTTAGTAGGTTATTTTACGACGCTTTATCAACAGCTTAGGTTATTTAGCGTCTGAATGAGATGAAGGTGATAATGCCGGTGAAATGAGTCCGGGGTCCAACACCGAAAGTTACCCAGCATTTGCTCATATTGGGTTGAGGGAAAACCCCGGAAAAAACCTCAACCAGATAACTTGCCCCAACCGGGAATCGAACCCGGGCCACCTGGTTTCGCGGCTAGACGTGCTAACCGTTAATTTGTAACGAACAAAGTGTGTGGAACAAAGAGGGTTATAATAATTTAAATAATCTCAGCAATGCCATTGTCAAACACGAACGATCGCAATGTCATTTGCGTTCGGTTGTTCAGCTTTCTTGTTTTGGAAGTGTTCGTATTGACACCCAACTTGATCAACAATTGAAATCGGATGTGGCGCGTCACAATGAAATGGTGAAGAAGAACAGAGAAATAATGAAAAGCCTAATCGACACAACGTGCTTCTTAGCCATGCAAGTACTGCCGTTCAGAGGGCATGGCGAAAGTGAAGATTCACTTAACAAAGGCAACTATATAGAATGTTTACATTTGTTGAGCAGCTACGACACTACTCTTCGAGAACATGTAGAGTCGTCTACAACATTTAACAGAATTCAAAATGACCTGATAGCTGCTATCAGTGGCGTGTTGATGGAATCTATTAAGAATGACATTTCCATGGCCCAGCATGTTGCAGTTATTTTAGATGAAACATCCGATGTAAGCAACAAATCACAACTATCCACCACTCTCAGGTATGTCCATGACCAGACAGCACAGGTTCAAAAAACGTTTATTTCCTTCGTTGATGTGAGTGCAGATAGATCCTGTAATGGTTTATTTAATCATGTAATGGACATAGTGGGATCTTATGATATTAGAGACAAATTAGTTGGTCAAACATATGACGGTGCGGCAGAGATGGCTGGAGAAATAAATGGACTTAAAACCACAGTTCAAGACATTTATCCTAGAGCTCTATTTGTTCATTGTTTCAGTCATGTCCTAAATCTAGTCTTATCTCAGTCAGCTATGAGTATTAAGGAGTGCCGGATCTTTTTTTCAGACATTGAATGGACTAAGTAGCTTCTTCTCCAAGTCTACAAAACGCGCGCATGCTCTTACTGAATATTCCAACAGAATAATTCCAAGAAATGCACCCACAAGATGAAATTTCTCTTCCAGAATAGTCAATATTGTAAAGGAGAACCGTAAATTGCTGGTGGACTTTTTTAAAAATATACTCAACAACTCATCAGACTGGGAAAGTGAAACTGTTGCTCTTGCGCGTGGATATTTGTCTTTCCTTTCAGAGTTTGAGACCAAATTTCTTCTAAATGTGTTATCAAAGATCTATGCATACATTGACATTCTGTACAACATTCTTCAAACGAAGCATTTGGATATTCTGTATTGTGTAGAAAAGGTTAATGAAACAAAACTTATTGTTCTACATGAGAGATACAGATTTGATGCATTATGGAGTGATGTTTGTAATGAAGTCGAATGTGAAGAAGTGCCGCAAAAAAGAAAATGCCTGGAAAATGATGTCATAAAATACAGGAGTATTTTTTGAAAAAATAGACAATGTGACAAACCATATTACAGATAGGTTTGGAAATCTCCCTCAGTTGGAATTTATTTCATTGCTTGATCCAAAGAAATTTCAGTCTTATAAATTAAATTTTCCTAATTCCGCCCTGGATGCGCTGAATGTAAAGCACAGTGCAGTGTTTGATATAGTTCGTCTAAAAAATGAATTGACAGTCCTATATTCAATGGAAGAGTTTCGTGGAAAATACCCTCATGAACTGGTGACACATTTAAAATCAAAACAACTCCACACAGAATTTGTCGAATTGTACAAATTGACCCTACTGGTTTTGACCATACCAAGCACATCTGCATCTGCTGAGAGGTCATTTTCTGCCCTTAAGCGGATTAAATCACTTCAAAGATCAACTCAAGGGCAAGAAAGATTAAGCAGTTTAGCCTTGATGTCCATTGAGAAGAAAAAGCTGAAAGAAATCTGAAAATCCCCTACATTCCACAGCGATGTCATTGAGGAGTTTTCTAAAAAGGAACGCAGAATGGAGTTCACCTTTAAGTAAATAAGGTATGATTTATTTAATTACCAATTTATTTTATCATTAGTTTCCGGAAGTTTCTGTTTTCTTACCCTCCTTCTGGCTGCTGCTCTGGTTTGATGTCAGAACTCACTAAAATTATATCAAATTATCAATATGTTCGAGATATTGTAAGTTGTATACCTATGTAGCATGCAAACATGAAGAGCCTACCCTAATGCAATAGGTTGCGCACGCCACTGGTGACCGGGGGATGTAATGGTGACTCTCGTGCTTTTCTTTTCGGACATTAATGGCCTTATCACCACCCAGCCCTTTTCGTTCTCTCGTCTTTTTCATCGCTCTATTTCTCCTCGCCGGTCAACATTGCATGCGGAACGCCCACCACATCATCACAGCCATTTTCACCTCTCCATCCCCGCTGTTAGTTTGCCACGTCTGCCACCATGATGGGATTTGTTAAGGATGCCTGATGAGGCTTCATTCTTCTCCTTCTACTCCTTATATCTATTCTTAGGCTAAGGTTCTTAGGCTTATAACTCCCATCTCACCAGGGGGGATCTATCCTATCTCCGTGGTCCTGTCCCACGGTTTCGAGCGCGACTTCCAACTTGTGCGGCCCGACAGGGCGCCCAGCAACGAAGCAATAGTGGACCATTCATACTGCCCCTATATGAAAGTCTAGATGCGGAGCCCTGACCAGTAGTCATGTACATTCGCGTAGAGCCCCAATGGGGGCCCGGAGGGGTTTAGACGCTCCGGTGACCGACTCTGCTCCCCGGGGCGAATATATCGCTCCGACGTGTTAACATTGACAAATGGGTGTCGCAGTGTAATCAACCACAAGTCCCCTGAAGCTGCGTGCTGTCAGGGATTGCTCCGGCTTTGGGTCGGAGCTGGCCGAGTAGTCCGGCAGTTGTGTTCAGTGTAGAGTGGGGAGCCACAGGCTCTTATTCCCGTGGTAGGGGCATAAAACTGCGACACCCCTCTGGTGTAAGACTTGCCATTAGTTGTGTAATGTCCAGTTTGAAGGGTAAATTGCGTGAGATGGGTTGCTTGGGATCGGTCTGTGGGGGGGGGGGGTCCCCATGGCCGACACAGACTGTGAAGAATTTTTAGGTGTCATTTTCTTATGCCCCTCCCGGTGGCAGGCTGACGCCGACGGTTTCGCAGGGGGGGGGGCAGTATCAAAATGGCCTCTACGCACTGATCCTCTCCACCGAAGCAAACAAAAAAAGATCAGAGACAAAGTACAACGACTGGCGGTCAAGAAACAAATATGGCTATGGACACGGACAGTGCAAACATAAACGTAAAAATGCGGCCTCCGAAATTTATTAGTATGACATTAGACGGAACAGAAAAAACAATGAAGAACATTAGCCGATTCTATGTGAGATGCGCACTCGACAGTCTTGTGATGAAGGTCAAGAACGCAACTAGACTTCGCAACGGCAGCTTACTGGTTGAGACATTGTCTCCCAAACAAAGCGAGACGCTGCTGAAGGCGAAGTTGCTGGGCTCTTACCCTATAAAGGTAGAAAGACACTCCTCGCTGAATACCACGTGGGGAGTGGTACACACAGATGCTCTGGATGGCTTGTCTGACGTCGAGATACAAGAGCTCGCGGAACAGTCCGTGTCCAAGGCTTGTCGTTTGTTACGTAAGCAGGATGGACGGACTTATCACCTCAGCACTGTGTTCATGACCTTTGAAACATCTGTCCTACCGCAGTATATATGTTTGTTGGATATAAGCGTGTCCCTGTCCGAGCGTATGTTCCGAACCCAGTGCGGTGCTTTAGGTGCCAAAGATTCGGACATACTCAGAAACGGTGCACGAACAACATCATATCTGCGAAGTGCGGCAGTGGTGACCATGGAGATTCCCCATGTTCCAACGCCGTACACTGTGTCAATTGTGATGGGGACCATAGCTCAAATTATAAAGACTGCCCGAAATATATCACAGAGAAGGCAATTCTAGAACTCCGGATAAAAGACAATATTACCTTCTTCGAGGCGCGTAAACGTTTTCTTGAAGACGAAAAGGAACGTCGAGAAAAATCGTATGCTTCAGTATTGCAGAAAGCAAAGGAGGGCATAAATATGGGAACTCAAACGCCATCTCTTGAAGATCTAACTGGGAAGCGAACTGAAACCGCAGCCCAGACATTTGTTGACGCGACCACTCAGACTGACGACTCGGACAGCTTTGGTCTTGAAATCAGGCCTTATAAGCCAAAAAAGATAGTCACTGTGACATCCCAGACAGATTCGGTGCCTGTGAGGGCGTCACGACGTCGCACTCCTCGTCGGGATGAGAAATCTAGAACCCGCTCTCGATCGAGATCAGGATCAGGAGGGCGACGTACTGAAAGCGAGTTACCACAATCGAAAAGTAAGCTGTCGCAGTCTAAGGCACAAAGTCATAGAAAAGATCAGAAAAGAAAATCTCCAGTAAAGCCACCGTCATGCTATAACTCCTCGAGATTATTGATATTATACAATGGAACGTGAACAGTGTACGCAGCAGATACGCAGAACTACAACAAGTATGGTCAGTTTTTCCAAGTAATGCTTAATTTGGCTTAACAAATGTTAAATTAACAGCTGGTTTATTTTTAACGCTTTGTTAAGATGTTTTTCATTTTTCCAACATAATTTTGTTTAAAATAACCAACACTTAACTTTAACTGTCGTTAATACTATTCTAACTACTCAACAGCAGTTGGTAATGATCTTGCATATGTAAGACAACTTCTTATTGGCTGATATTATTATTTAGATTCTGTACTGTAGAATAAGTCATGAAATATGTGTAAAACCGTAACCTGTTACAGTAGCCATGATTCATGCAGTACAGAGAGTTGATGAATGAAAATTGCATTGACTACTATTGAATAATAATAATAATAATAATAATAATAATAATAATAATAATAATAATAATAATAATAATACTAATTATAAGTATGGTTATATTTTATAATGCTAAATATGAATTTCTGTTTAGAAAAATCTCAGCATTATGACCACCAGGTGATAATAATTACACGAATGTGTGTAGTCAACTGTACACAAAACCCCGAGGAGAATTTTGTGTCATATAAAATTCTCTAATTCAGGTCCATGTATAAATTATATGTAATTTCGTCCTAAAGAAGCAATTGCTGCTGAAACATTTTATTATTTACTAACTGCGTATTTTGAAGTACTATTGATATCGGCTATAGTTGAAGAGCCAGTAACATAGAATCTAGAGTTAATAGTAGCTGGTGAATTGGAACAAGTGGCCTATTTCTGTTTGTAGGATATTCAAATCTGACTTCAATTTCTTGCCACGTTGAGATCGCACATTTCCTCAATATTAAATGGATAATAGCTCAGCATCGAATTAAGCGTCAGTATGATAATCAGTTGACTTATAAAGATTATCTTCCCTATATTAATATTCCAAAATATCTTTTAAATTATATATTACCAGTCTTATGGCCGGTTTCACAAAGCTTCATTAAGGTTTTAATGATTCATTAATTTATATACTGGTTCATTAAATCATTTTTGTATATCACCAAGCATCTTCAGCCTAACGAACCAGTAAAACTATCATTAAATAGAAATTTCCGTCTTAAAATTTTTAATTATTCTTTAGTTGCAATATAAAATGGCGGAACGTTTCAACGCAGAATTGTTACATCTGGAACTGCTCGAAGATTAAGAGTCAAATGGAGATAATGTTAACTATTTAAAAACCGATCATTTTGAAAATTTGAATGACACAAAAATTCACAAAAAATACCGCGTCACGAAGATCGTGGTACCGGTACTCAAAATTGTAGAAGAAACTGATTATAGGTTAGAATATCATAAAAACGGCTGAGACAAAGCTGAAACTAGTCAACTAGGTAACATACAACTGAGTTTTATTTTAAGACATGAAAGTGATTATTATAACTACATACCAGTACCTAGGAAATATTAGTAAATTAATACATAATGTGCATTCAAACATAACAAAACTTAATTGGTATATTAACTTTCATTTATTAGAATATTATATTATAGCTAGCGATAAGATATGTTTGCACTGTCTTTAAAACAGAAGCGAAAGAGCTGGATTGTTGGAATTTATAATCGTCTTCTTTCCGATGGAAATTTAATTTTCCAGCAGGATAACCACCCCGCGCACACCGCCATAAACGTTCAAAGACGGTTCACGGAAAAGCATGAAAAAGAGGAGGATTGACAAATATCGAGACATCCCACCTCAAAATCCATATCAGTTCTGGGATCAATTTCTGGCTACCTGGAAAGATTTCGCTAAGGACCAGAACTATTTCCGCGATCTGGTGGACTCAATGATCCGAAAATGCCAAGCAGTGATAGACGCCGGTGGCATGTGGAAGAAGTATTAGATCCACATGTGTATTTATTTTATTTTTCTTGAATTTGTTTGTTTATCTTTGTTTTATTTCGGGAAGAAAATCGATCTCCCAAGAGTTTTTTTAAATTCTCCTAGTGGAGACAGAGTTGCGAAATAATTCGTTCCACTACACAAAATTAAAAAAATGAAGAAAGGTAACATGTATAAAAATTAGTTACCGTAATAAAAAAAAAAGTTATCGCCGAGCATCGAACACGGGCCCCTGGGATGGCAACCCAACTCGCTGCTGACTGCTCCATCGAAAAGTCAAGACGTAATCAGCGCGACGAGGCACATATAGCTGCTCGGCTGGAATTCTACGGAGACAGCGCACATATAAACGTACTCGTGTAAATATTTTAATGTTCAGTACTAATTAATGTTTCATTTCATTAGGACTGATTTACTGAAGCTTGGTGAAACCGGCCCTTACTTTAAACATTCCTCAAAGAGAAACATTACATGTTATTTTCACAACTTTTGTCTGAACAGCTGTGGTGTTATCCGCCATGTTTAACTGTTTGTTAAATGAGTTAACGGCCTGAAATCCTACATTTAAAGTTAACAAACGGTTAAGAACAAATGGTGTTGAACAAGTGGAAAAACTGTATTTAACAAACTGTTGAAGGTTTAACAGTCGTTAAGTGTTCTAACAATACTTGGACAAACCGCCCACTAATCTATCAAGAGAACCCTGCCGCAGATGCTTACACAATTATCACGAGTAAGATCGCCATTTAATCAATTACTAATAAAATTATGTTCAATTAAACCGCAGACCGCACCGGTATTGCTCCAATAATCGGGAATTTGTACATCTCTTGTCATATTTATTTTATTTTTTTCTCTTATCTTGGTTTAGTATATTACTTTTCCTTGAAGTTCGTAGTCACGGCACATATGATCGTGATTCCAGAGTCTGGAATGATGTATCTTACATTCTTAACGTGAAAGTGAGGATATTACTGACTGGGTTCATTTTTTTTTGTTCATATTTCATAGGTGGGTATAAGCAGGGCGGGTATAAGTATCAATCAGTGAGTACCGATATTGAAAGTTTTGCCTTCGGTATAATTAATTATCATTGGAGCCTTATTTCTTTGCATTCTTATGGTACCGGTACGAATACAGTATTTCCTTCATTACGTCACAATTTTACAATGTTTGCTATTTTTCAGGGCGGTTCTTGCATACATACATGTTCGAAGCATGCATACATAGGCAATTTTTAAAGGGTTAGGTACAGTTTAAGACTTTAAAACATGGAATTTTCTTTTTACTTTTTTAAGGTATGGTTTGCACATGACCTCCCGGTGGGAAAGCTTTGTCTCCAAGAAAATAATGTGCTAGGAGTTCCTAACTGCCGAAGAGATACTGGAGGTGGTAAAGGGCGCAAGTCATTATTTCATTTGTACCCAAATTGTGAATATATCAAAATTCCACCATCAGTCTGTGATCCGTATGCTACCGTAAAATGAGGTGAAGTTGACCAAAACTCCCGAATAAGTTTCAGAGTCCATTAATGCGCGGAAGTAAAATTTCTATTCTTTTTTTTTAAAAATGGTATTTTATATATTGTACTTTCCTTTTCATATTTGACATATTGACAAAATTTTAAAATATGTTTCGTTTCAACTAGAATATTTTATTTAAATCTACAATATTTAACATTTTTTGTACATGGGATAAACTTTAAAGCTGCAGGTAACTCCAGAGAGGATATTATCACACAATCATTGATTTCAGCATCTTTGAGCATTTCTGAACATACACATAATTTGGTTTCCTATCCAGAATTACTTAGTAGTCTACTGGAGGGGGGGGAAAAAAAACGGAAATTTACATGTTTCTTGGGGAGTAGGAATTCACTGCATTTGTTATAGTACTGATGTATAGATACAATTTTGAAGTTAGAAACTTATTTTTTGCCCTTTTTTTTTTTTTTTTTTTTTTTGTAGTCTCAAGACAGTGTTAGTTGAAAATGCTTAGGAAGTATGTATCAGTTGATAAACAGAACTGCCAATATAGTAAACAAGATTTAGAAGATGCTCTAAAAGACTATTTAGATGGAAAATTGAGCATGAAACGGGCATGTGAGAAGTACCATATTCCAAAAGGGAACACTTTTCAATAGGGTGCATGGAATGAAAGCAAAATCGTACGGTGGTCCAATGGTTTTTTCAGCTGGTGAAGTAAATATAATGGTAAACTGCTTGCTGGCATGTGCATCTTTGGGTTTTCCCTTAAATACCCTTGATGTAAGGTTGTTTGCTAAGGGATATCTGGACAGAATAGGTAGGGAAGAAAAGAAATTTGTAAACAACATGCTTGGTGTTGAATGGGCTAAAAACTTTTTGCAGCGACATTCTGAAAAATTGTCAGAGCTCCTGGCAAACAACATTAAAAGAGCAAGGGCTAATGTCAGTGAAGATGTAATTAGGGAATATCATGTAAATCTTTCTGACACAATAGAAGGGTTACCAGCAGAAAATGTTTTCAACTACGATGAAAGCAACTTGTCAGACGACCCAGGAAGACGCAAGATGATTTTCAAGAAGGGTGTTAAGTATCCTGACAATGTTATAAATCATTCTAAAAGCTCCGTATCATTTATGATGTGTGTGTCAGCTGATGGAACTGCTCTTCCACCGTACGTGGTGTACACATCAGCTCAGTTATTTTGTACAAAACCGTGCTGCAGTAGAGGGACACATTACAATAGAACTTCGCATGGGTGGTTTGATACAATCACGTTCACAGATTGGTTCAAATCTATGTTCCTCCCACATGCTAGTCGTCTCCCTGGAAAGAAAGCCCTCATAGGTGATAATTTATCATCACACTTTAATGAGGAAGTGCTTCAGCTGCATGAGAAGAGCAATATTTTTTTTTGTGTCTTTTCCAGCCAATGCTTCTCAGCTATGCCAACCTCTAGATATCAGCTTTTTTGGACCATTAAAGAAAGCATGGAGGAAAATCCTAAACAGCTGGAAGAAATGTCACTCCAAGCATTCTGCTGTGGAAAAGAGCTTGTTTCCAAAGTTGTTTAAACAGTTGTTCAATGAAGTGCCAAATATGCACCAGAATATTATCAGTGGCTTTGAAGCCACAGGAATCCATCCTCTGAACTTAGATAAGCTCTTAAAAAGAATTCCCAGGAAAGAAACACTCACACCTTCGAAACACCGTGACACTCCTACGATGATAAAGAAACACTTGTAGAGCCAGCAGCGACATCCAGTGCAGACTTCATCAGGCTGTAATACAGACAAGAAAGCCAGAAGACGACTGACATTGACTCCTGGTCAATCAGTTGCATCAGAGGACTCTCCTCTGAAGAATAAGAGTGCCACTTCAATACCAGTATCCAAGCAATCAGGATCAGCTAGAAAGTTATTTGTTTCCCCTGGAAAGTCATTGACACTGACTACCAATACAAGAAGAGCTGCCGAAACTGCTCAAAAAGAACCTCCACATTCTGCGACAGTGTCGAAAGAAAATGACTTTGTGTTGGTGAAATTCAAACAAACAAAAAAGTGTCCTTTATTATGTGGGTCAAGTCATGGGGAAGATGAATGAAAGTGGTGACCTAGAAGTCAAATTCATGCGCCGTAGTAATAAGATTCCAGGTGCATTTCATTTCCCAAACGTGGAAGATATTTCTTTCGTAAAAGTTGATGGTGTGAGAGTATTAAGTGAGGTTTCTGCTCCTAAAAGGCTAACCTCACGACAGAAATCATATTTTAATTTTATGTTAGATGAGGACAATGTTCACTGAAATGTAAAAGTGGAACTGGGGTCATAATAGCTACTCACATACGGTATTTTATTGTAATTATAAATTTGTTTAAAATTTTCTAATGTTTTTAATGTATTTGAAATCAATTATGGTACTTTTCTTAGAAATTGCTCTGTTAAAATTGAAATTTAAATAAAAATTACGTTTGATAAGGTGTTATGTGTTGTGTATAGCTCCTGGGTACTCTTTTCTTGGTGTTTTAATCACTGTGGTATAAAAGCAATGGTTAACCTTCATTTTCATAAGGTCACCTTCATCCCATGCCTTAAAGGACTTATTTCAACATGAAATACTTGTGTGTTAATTAAGACTATTTGTAATAGCGAAAGTATGTTTGCTCTGATTAAATTCTATTCTTCAGATACACACCTTTCTTTATATACTTTCACAAAAAAAAATAATAATAATAATCCTGGACGCCACAGTTATGCAAAGTTCAGAATTGGTTACCTTCACCCCGTTTTACGGTACTACATCAATATGGGTAGAGAAATATTTTGCATCACGTACCAAAATTAGTACGATACTAAATGTCTTTTTATAGTTGCTAAATTGTCATCCTGAGTTTGTGGGTGCCTGGATGATGATATGTTTACCATCAATAGCACCCACAATATTCGGTAGGTTTCAAAATTCATTGAATTCATATGCTTAGATTTTCTGGCCTTCAAGAGACGAACGGCAGAAAGAGAAGGTAATGCAACTTGCGTGAATTGTACAGCTGCATCGTCAGTTACGTAATTTTATTTGCTGCAATTTCCATAGTTTCCTAATATATAGACTACTGTACTCTGGGAAACTGTTCAGTGTTGCCAACAGTTGTTCGTATAATCCCGCTAGATGGCTTTCGAAAACTCGCGATTTTCTAACAAATATCTCTAGCTTTTAATGTATACGTATTATTCAATAATAATAATATTAACAACGGTCGAGATAGTGCATCCACGCGCCAATATAACGAATATTGGACACTATTATCATTGCCAATGTGGCGCTATAAAGCAATTTTGAACACTTTTATCACAGACTTAACATATTTAAATTCTTATTGCATTATATATGTTACCGTTAAAATCCAAAATTCGACAAAACCACTTTCAACTAGTAACAACTACTGTAGTTTTAAAATATAGATAGATAGAAAGCGAATTTTCGTAAGATCTAGAACCAATGACAGGTCAGGTTTGGTTTGGTTGTTTTTTTTTTTTTTTTTTTTTTTTTTTTTTTAAGGCTTTTACCAAACAAAAACCTGATCAAACCAAACTTAACCTGACACTGATTCTAGATCATACGAAAACTCAATTTATATCTATCTTTATTTGCTTAAATTAGTTTTTACTAGTTGAAACTGGTTTTAAACGGTAACATAATTATGTAATATGGAATTATCACTACATTAACACATCCATTATTTCACAAAACACACACTGGACGAATTAAATGTAATTATGAAAGCCGCTTATAATGCTATACTAAAAGCCAGGTTATGAACCGACGAAACGGGAAGTAGTTGAATTGGCGAGAGGAAAGTGCGGGTTAGAGGGGTAGCCTGTGCAGTGATGACATGTTGAGTGTGGGGGATGGAGGGGAGAACGAGAACGGAGCTTTTCATTGGACCTCGCATGAAAATGTCGTCTGCTAACGAAAATCTGGCAACGGAATCACGGAGACAGTGTAGCCAGTTCATTTGCAGTACCACGTGCATTACGAGTCGCATTTCGTACCAGCGTCATTAGCTCGTGCTTTCTTAAAAACAGTGATTTTATTTACTAATAGTATTGATAGTGTAATCGAGATCTATATACAGTAGTTATTTTAAACATATCGGTGACAAATGCTGAACACGCTTTGAATCTCTCCCCACTATGTGGCAACAGATCTCAGAAAGAGACCAACAGAACGTTGCTTCCGGTTTAGTCGGTTCATAACCTGGCTTTTAGTATAATATGAATTTCATTTCAGAAACCCTTGATCTAGGCAGAAACTTTAAAGATTAAAAACCGCTAGTATTCCCGCTAAGCGGGATAATATAATTTTACCCACGAGACGGTTATCCAAAAAAAAATAGATTTAGCGGGAAAACCGCTAAAATGGCAACACTGAAACTGTTCATCAGGTAATTCAGTAAGCAGTTTCTACACCAGTTTGTAATACTTCATTACAAATTCTTTGGTCTACACATAACCTTTCCACGTTAATTCTATAATTCTATAGGAGGCCGTGCTGAGTTCTAGCGTTAACGCTTACGTTATCATCGAGAATGATACCATGTGTTTATGTCTTGAGTTGCGCTAACGTTTGCATTTTCATTTTGAATGGGCCTTTACTCCCTCCACGGTTATTATACACACCGACTGTGCAGTCAGGTACAGATACCCATTTGCCTTTGTTAAATATCTACATATTTTTAGTATGCTTATGTGTATCTGCGTTATTTAATGTCGGTTTTTTTTAGCCATTGCACTGAATCATCTGTCATACTAAATTAGCAGACATGTTTTTATTTGTATATTTAAACATCTCTCCCTGATACCACATTTTTATTTTTCACCAATTTCTGACCCTCTTCAAGCACTTGGGGTAAAATTCGCACAAAATACCGTCACATTCGCATTCTGTGACCTCAAAAGCTTCTAGGTATAAAATTTTGTCGATTGGAGGACAAGAGTTTCCTCATCCCCTTCTGCGTCCTCTGCAGCAAGTCTACATTATTGTGTGATATTAAGAAATGTATAAAAAGTATTTAACCCACATTGTAGAATGTAACCTTCATTTTAAATTTTATGGCTTTTTGTCGGCTAATTCAAGACATTAGTGAATTTTTTAAACTTTAACCCACACCTTTTCTCAACATCTACACTACCTTAGGGGACAAAACTTTAAAGGGTTAGATACAGCTTACAGCAGCAAAATTTTGGAAATATTAAACATTTTTTCCTCCATTACTATATATATTGTACAATAATGAAAATAGGTATGTTTAAAACATTGTTCTTCTGCTATATGAAAAATATATTTTTAGGATTTAAAAAAAATTATTTACTTTTTTTTTTCCCCCAAAATTGAGTTCACTGCGCAGTGATGAAGCGTTTCCCACATAACTAAAAAAACTATAAATCATTCTGTGATGAAATCTTTTGTGTGTATTATTACATGTCATATCAACAATATGATGCAAGATCACTCCTCTACCTTTGATAGATTGTCTGATAAAAAATGGTCAAATATCAATATTTTCTTCTAACACGAAATAAAAAAGATATTATTTATTAAGAAATGTAGTTGAAAGAGCATGATGTTATAAATATGAGTTTCAGCAATAAAATAAAATAGAGAGAACATGAAAAAGTGAACAAGTTTATGAGTTATGAGGGAAACGTTTCATCACTGCAGAGTGAACTGCCACCATTTCTAATTTTGAAAAAAAAAAAAAAAAAAAAAAAGTTTTTTTAATCACATATATATATATATATATTTTTTTCATATAACTTAGCAGAAGGACAGTGTTTTGCACATACCAATTTTCATTATTGCACAAGATACAGTAATGGACGAAAAAAATGTTGAATATATCCAAAAGTATTACTGCTGTAAGCTGTACCTAACACCTTAAACAATAAAATGGCATCAAAAGCCTAATCCAGTTCTAGAAATGTACCAATGTTCTAAATTTCAAGGTTGTATGTCTGCTGGTTAAAAAGACATATCAGTGATTTTTTATCATTCCTGCTTCCCTTTTTCGTGCCCTTAATGTTCGTATTTCGCAGACCTTCCTCTTATCTCCTGACAAAGGATTAACGCAAATATATATACAGAGGTTAAGGACAAGGTCATTCAGTCCATTGATGATAGAATATTTTATTTGCTATGTAAATTGTTTTATAGTAACGAATGAACACATTTCTCAGTGATAACTGAGCCATTTAACTTACGCCTTCGAATTAAGTATAAATGTCTCAGTGTACCAACTTCCCTATGATTTGAAGCTTATACTGTGCTCAATTTACACAAAGAAGTGAGAAACGAAAATAACAAATGTTTCCCATTTTCCTTCATTAGCAATTATCTCGAAAATTGTGTGCCAGAAACTAGTCCCTTCTCATATGAACATTCACATATATTCTACATATATATTGTCACCACTGCGAGTAAGTCCCTTTCAGCACCTTGCATTCTGCAGACTTCAACACTTAAAATGTCTGTTGCAGTCGTGATGGAAGTAATTAAGGAGGAACCCGAGGTCGACCCTTTGGCTATACAATGGAATGATAATACTGATACTGATGAGAAGAAGCTCTTATCAGAGGTAAATTGAAAGTCACTGGTTCTAATTTATATATGCGACATGTATATGACAAAGTTATATATGTATACCTTCCAGTATATAGACTAAGAAATTAAAATCTGGAGTTGGTTGTCGTGTTTGCCTTCATGTCACGTGTTATGTGCTTCTTTTATGATCAGTAATAATATTTTATGAGCTGATAATGATGGCTGGTTTAAGTTGAATTTTAAGATATCCTTCAATCACAATGCTTTTTTGCAAAAAAATTAATATTAATTTGTTGCTAATGCCCTGTATATTTTAATGACTCTCCTACATAACATCAAGAAGTTGAATTTTTCTACAAGAGCGTAGGCACGTCCATAGTTTTCGATTTCGATAATTTCCTAGAAGACGGACAAAATCCAACATGGCTGACGAAAACTACCAAAACGTTCTACCAACTATGAAGTTCAAATGTCACCAAATATCACAAAATCAAATATGGAAAATCAAACATATACTCATATTTTTAAAGAAGAAAAATCCGTACAAAAAATGAAAATATGTTTAATTATTCATCTTTGATTTTTATGGTGTTTGGTGGCATTCGAACTTCATAGTTGGTAGTACTTTTCTGGCAGTTTTCGTCCGCACTTTACCCCACAAATCGCTAAAACACAAAACAAAACAATAATTTATCATCTCATCAAAAAAAAATTCAATCCTCATTGGCGTCTTCAATGACAACCACTTAACATCACTTCCATTATGACACAGGCCTTAAGGCAATCTAAACTTCAACCATGCAGCCAACAAAGAACTAAACCAACACTTTGTCATAGTCAAGTTCACATAACTAAACCATGTATTTACACAATATGAAATTCTCTTTGAACTCTTATTACACCTTAACTTGTACGAAAAATTCAATAAATAATTCCTTGGAACCATAGGAACAGTTTTCTCCTCAACAATCGACACATTTCTTATTCACCAGCGAAAGAATAAACCAAAATCGACACAAAATTTAATACTCTGTTCTGTGTTCACACATCTTTCACAGATATCCTAAAATGACAAACTTTCAATAAATTTAGCCATCAGACACAATATAACACCACTCACGTCAAACAACCAAGAACAACTTAGTGACGTCATTATGCATTCAAAATTAACGAAAATTCTAGAACAAATGATGACAACTATAACCAATCAAATTGAAGGAAAATCATAAAATGACAAACTTCCAATAGCTTTAGCCAGCAAACAGTATAACAACACTCACGTCAAACAACCAAGAACAACTGAAACGTCATTACCCATTCAAAATTAACGAAAATTCTAGAACAAATGACAACTATAACCAATCAAATTGAAACAACATCACGGCGACACCTCGTATAAAAACCTAGAACTAACATATAAAAGTCACTAAAATCACTAACATTTTAACTCTAAAGTAAAAAAGTTTGTAATACTTAGTACATCCAACCAGGTGCCCGTCTTCTATGAATTTACCTCGATTTCATGTGGTAGGGCAGATGTAGCTCCATCGTAACAAACTTAGATGAGCAGTTGTAAATGTGGCAGTCACGTCTTACAATATTTTCTGTATACAAAGTAATTGAATTGTAATTTGTAATAATTAATTAAGAATAACAGAAGTGATGTTTAATGTTGCAAATCTGTTACCTTCTCCTAGCTTTCTGTTCACTTGTGTGATTTACACGCAATATAAATCTATGCAAATACAAATGTGACCAATAATTTCCAAGTAAAACAATGGCAATATTAAAGCATGTTACGCTGCTTAATAGTAATGTATCTTTGTTCTGCTTCTATTATTGAAGAGCAGTTGATAATAAGCATGACCATATCAGTTTGTTGGTAAGGCATAGTATGGCATCTGAGCTCTACATGGTAATTATTCGACATTTTTGGAATAAATATTGGAAGGGAAATATATTCAAAATAATGAAGTGTATTTCAAATAAGGACTAAAATTATAATATTGAATAAACGTATATTTGTGAGATCATTGATGAATAATGACAGTTGCAGTGACTCAGATATTACCAGTAGTAAAGGGATTTTATATAACTTGCGTTTATTTTTCTTTTGTTTGTACCTATACCTGGTAAAAAAACCGCCCATGTTATTGAAGTACATTTTGTAATTTTTGGAATTAAAATGTATTTGCCATTATCTTGACGGAATTTTTATGAAACGATGCTAAATTTTAAATGGTTGTTAACAAATGTAAATAACTCGGAATAACATTTAACAGCGATCTCGGCTGGGGGGAACACGTTACAGACACAGCGGGAAAAGCATGGAGAGCATTACACTTTGTGATGAGGGTACTAAGAAAAGGCTCTGATAAATCCAAAGAGATTGCATATAAATCACTAGTACGTCCAGTAATGGAATATGGTGCTGCATGTTGGGATCCTTACAGAATAGAACATATTAAGACACTGGAAAAGATTAAAAAACGAGCTCTCAAGTGTTGTCGGAAAAATTCACCATTAAAATGGGACACACTCACGGACAGGAGAATGCGAATTCGATTATGCGCACTGTTCAAAACATACAGAGATGAGCCTGCCTGGAGAGAAATAAAAAATTAGGTTGCAGCCGCCAAATTACTCTTCAAGGAACGACCACTCATATAAATTGAGGGAAAGAAGACAGAGGACGGACACTGGAAAGTTTTCTTTTCTCAATCGTACTATCAGGGACTGGAATGCTTTACCAACAACCAAAAATGTATTTAAAAATAGGCTTAAGGACTTTACTAATAGACGGTAATTATGCACAGTATTTAAAGGGTGTAAATAATATTTTGTTATTGAAGTGTTGTATCAGTGAAGAATTATGTTGTGTCAGTGAAGTGTGTTGTGTAAGTGAAACGTGTTCCTGTCAGTGAAGCTTTATAGTTCATAGTGGCAGTGCAAAGTATTTGAACAGTGAAATTTTTTTGAAGTGTTAGTGAAATCAGGATAGAACCAGTGAAATGTGTCGTAGTTCCAGTGCAGTGAGTGAGTTGACAGCGAAATGTTGAAAGGTACTTGTGTAGATATGAACATATCATACTCGTTGGTTTTAGTTCGAACTTAGGTTTAAGATACAAATATTAGATTTATTTTAAATGTTACTTTAAGTGATCGTGCTTCATTTAATTTAGGATATTCCCTGTTATTATTATCATTATTATTATTATTATTATTATTATTATTATTATTATTATTATTATTATTATTATAAATTATTGTTAGTATTAATTATTAGTATTATTATTATTAATTGTATTTTAATTAATAAGTTTATTATTGTCATTATTGAGTGTAATTAG
This sequence comes from Periplaneta americana, assembly GCF_040183065.1. Taxonomy (NCBI): domain Eukaryota; kingdom Metazoa; phylum Arthropoda; class Insecta; order Blattodea; family Blattidae; genus Periplaneta; species Periplaneta americana. Next base: position 7,409,722 of record NC_091133.1, on the reverse strand, counting down.
TTACCACTGCCACTGGGTATATACCCATTGCAGTGTGAATAAATACATACATACATACATACATACATATGATATAGAGGATATTATTCCATAAAATCCCGAAACTGATATTTACCTTAAAATTTCGACTCCGTTGAGAAAGAAGAATGTTGTCCTATAAATGTGCTTGTTTATATAAAAATACATAGATACATTCAGTATAGGTGGCAAGACCTGTCCTCTGACCTTATCATATGCCATGGCTATACCACCAAGCAATGGGTATGGTGGGGACGATAAGATTTAGTCTGAGATTAATTTCTGTTTCGGTATATTCGTATGACATTAATCAACATGAAACAAACTCTGTTTCTGGTAGCTCATTCTTTCTCCTCTTCTACCACTCATATGCCGTGTTTCACCTTTCGTGTACATTAGGGTGGTCGTTATATGGCCTAAAATAAAAAGTTCGGAAATATGCATCTCCCACCCTCTTATCTAGTGGTACACCATTAAAAACGAACATGTGCCAAGAATTGGAGCGACCAGAGTATATTCAGGGTATGCTCCACGATGTTTAATTTCATGCAGGATGTGCCATTCTGACATGTGGGTAATTGGGTAATACGTTCAAGTCGTACAGCCATACTCAACTATCAGAAGTTCTACGAGGGGGATCCAGAAAATAACGACCGTTCGCGCATACCCGCCGCGCAGCTGACTCCCCTTCCTTGTTTGAAGGTCAACTGGCTTCCTTAACATGTGTTCTCATAATGTTGTGAGTACTGGTTGCAACAAGTCGCCATTGTGCATTTTGTGTTACTTCAAAATGAACGACATGATTGATAATCCCGCCGACTGTGAGGTGAGGAGTGTGATTCGATTTTTGAATGCCCGACATTTGAAACCTGCGGAAATTTACCGGCAATTGAGAGAAGTGTATGGTGATACTATAATGAATGAAAGAAATGTGAGAAAATGGTGCGAAATGTTCAACAATGGGCGAACAAATGTCCACGATGAAACTCGACCCGGACGCCCATCACTCATCACAGAAGACCTGAAGACTAAAGTGAACGACAGAATCTTGCAAGACAGGCGCACATCACTCGACGAATTGCATATTGCCTTTCCTGACATTTCTCGTTCTTTGCTTGGTGAAATTGTGTCGCAACATCTTGGCTACCACAAAATTTGTGCCCGCCCGCACACTGCTGCTTCAACTCGACAATTGCTGGACCAATTCGGTTGGGAAATCTTTGATCATCCGCCCTATAGTCCAGACCTTGCTCCTAGCGATTTTCACCTTTTCACTAAGCTGAAAGACTTTCTGGGTGGTACGCGTTTTGGAAGTGATGAAGAGTTGAAGAAGACAGTGAACACCTGACTTAATGAACTGGCGGCTGAGGAGTATAACACGGGAATTCTAAAGCTAGTGAACAGATACGACAAATAATGTTTAAATGTAGGTGGTGATTATGTAGAGAAGTAAAGGAAGCTTCAATTATGTAACAGACTATGTTTTTTCAAATAAATATATATTTTTTTAATTATTACAACAAAACGGTCGTTATTTCCTGGATCCCCCTCGTACATCTGACGTGCAGACATCATATCCATGAGCTCCTTTTCGAAAAAGCATTTAGTGTCTATATCACAAAGGGACTATCAACTGGACCAGAGATCCTACTGTTTAAGCTGTTTAAGAAGTTCCGGTCCAACATCATGCACAGTCTGCTCACTGATTACAAGCCAGGTGTAGCAGTACCATATATTGCTGCCGAACTAAAGGATGTTACCGCAGATGTGAAAGATTTTGTGTTTAGTCAACTTGAAGTAACCTATCCACGTGATGATTACCAAGAAGTATTGGAATTGACTTTCTTGTTCTTGGAAGAACTTTCTCCGCGAGGTGCAGGCCTATCATAAGCCAGGTGCGAGCCATTAAGTACGGTTCATGGCAATATTGATCTATACTGTTTTCGCTGTAAGAAAAATCCTACTGTAAACACAAGCACGTGGCTGTCATACCCGTGATTGGCTCACAGTCGAAACACTCACACAACGCAGGAAAATATAGTCTGTATTTGGAAACTATCATCTTGTATTATTTGAAAATAAAAAATTGAATTCTAGTTGTTAAATACAATGAAACATATGACTTCACTCATATGTAAAACGCTATGTAAAAGAAAAGCTACTTTTATATTTTGTTATGTACTATGAACGCGGATGAATACCAACAGTAATACCGAGGTAGTCTGTTCTTGTAACAAGCTGGTGTCACTTGAGCTCGTAGTTGTTCACATAAGCACGTGGTGCTGAAGTATGGCTTCTGCATCCTCAGTGTGTGTGGTTATTAAACATAAGAGTGGAAACCCTCTCAAAAGCGGAGAAAAACAAATATTCTTAAATGTATATAATAACTTATGTGAGTTTTAATTACAGTATTTATGAAGTAAATGTTTCCTAAGCAAACAATTGCATAGCAGTGAGGTTAGGCCTACTTGACGAGTAACGGGAAATGTTTAACCTGAAACAGAATGTACAACAGTAGGCGGGAACACGTACTGAGAATCCATGGTGCCAAACAGCGGCCAATGAAGCCTCACTTCAGTCACGTGCTATTGTTTACATTAGGATTTTCTTACACCGAAAACAGTATATGTACTTAATATATTCTTGTTTAGAGATACGGGTTTCAAACTAACAAACGCAGAGGGTCTGTTGAAACTCCTTGTGGCACAAACATCACCAACACCCATGGGTGCCCTGAAGAAGCTGTGAGGACATCTATGATATCTAAGCGAAGAGCCAGTAGCACTAGCATTCTTTGACAGAGACATTGAGAGTCTGGCTGAGCAGAAGAGAATGCCTACTGGCCTTAGCTCTGCCAGATTAAATAAATATTATTTTTATTATTGTTATTGTTATTATTATTATTATTATTATTATTATTATTATTATTATTATTATTATTATTATTATTATTATTGTTAACTCATCAGAGAAGAGAGTGATGGTCAAAAGACTCAGCATCACCACGCAAGGAGGGTTCACCCTCATGCAGGAATACAATGCTTTGCTGACGAAAGACGAGGAATAGAATCAGTTCATCTTGGAAGTCGTCCAGCACATCGCAAGTGCTATCCCTATTCAAAGAAGTCTACACTCCTCCATGGTCTTTCTTCACCCTCTATTATCGAATAGGCGCCACATGTATTGTGCTGGAATGTGGACTAAGTAGTTTCCCCTATAACAACATAACATTACAGTTTCTTCTGTTATTAATGAACGGGCTCGACTGCTCGTAGTGTTCTTGTATACTTTCAATATCTACCTCCAGCTTTCTATGTGAAAATGCCGCTGTTCCATGTCGTTACCTATTATAATAAAAGAATGTTGCATCAATTGATTGATTGATTTAGTAATTGAACATGGTTTCAGCACATCACCGTAGTAGTCCACACCTGTGGGGCAATGGTCAGCGCTTCTGGCCGCGAAACCAGGTGGCCCGGGTTCGAATCCCAGTCGAGGCAAGTTACCTGGTTGAGGTTTTTTCCGGGGTTTTCCCTCAACCCAATACGAGCAAATGCTGGGTAACTTTCGGTGCTGGACCCTGGACTCATTTCACCGGCATTATCACCTTCATTTCATTCAGTCGCTAAATAACCTAGATGTTGATACAGCGTCGTAAAATAACCCAATAAAATAAATAAATAAATCACCGTAATACGCAAAATAACCATTCAGTAAGGGGAAATGTCACTTGCATTGAGCATACCTTAAATATTAACCTATTGGATCAGAATTTCATCCACATTAGTTTTTAAGCCAGGGAGAATCGATGTGAGGGAAGGGAGGGGGAGGTATTTTAAAACTTGAAAAATAAGGACATCCTAGTGCCAGTGCCTAGTACCTACTACATATACATACATAGGCTACATACATAAGTTCGCCAAGGACCATTTAAGAGAAAGAAAACCCAATTTTATTGAAAAAATTTATTGGAACAGACACAGGAATTGTTTAAGTCTTTTTCGACATATTCCCCACCAGAACTGAGATACATGTCATATCATGGGATCGGCAGAGAAGAGCACATGACTGTCAAACGCTGGTTCCGATCCTAGGTAGCTGACTTCTACGACACAAGGATACAAAAATTGATCCTATGGTATGACAAATGTCTCAATTTCAGTGGGGGAATATGTTGACAAATAGTGCAACAGTTGTTGTATCTGTTTCAATAAATCTCTCCATGCAATTTTGCTATTTTTCTGTAAGCGACCCCAGGGAAAGTCACTTTCTGGACGGCCTCGTAATTGTAGTCGAGTGGCCAAAATTTATATCAGTATTTGCTTTGACATTGTCACCATGATGGAAGAAAAGAAAAAAAGTTCACTTTTTTATCTGTCCCCATCAGAATGTTTGCTTTTCAGATAACTTTCGTAAAATTTTCGACTACTAGCCGACATTTTTTTTCCATCTGATGTCGATTGTTCGAGTGAATTTAGAATATTATTACTTTTAGTGACTGAATTACAACTTGATGAAGCAGAGGCACTGAAACTGTATTTAATTTACCCAGAGACGAACGGTATCTTCCTTTTTAATAATTGGTTTATTCATATTTATAAGAAATGCGAAAACCTAACTCGAATACTAATACAAATGCATACTATTATAAGACATGTTAAACAGATTCGCTGAACACTAAAATAAGACCTAAATCAAACTGACAAACCACTCTCAGCAGAGACTTCTCTGTTACTAATCCCAAGTCAAAATTCGGGATGACGATTGTTAATGAATGGATCTCCAACCAGTCTGAATAAGGCCGCTTTATGGCCCCCAAAATCTCCCAACTTTTCCTTTGAGGGAAGGCGAGCATATATTCAAGAATTTTGTTTTAAATAAAATCATCACTTCTATTGTAAGATATAAGATACAAATAGGTTTTCTCGCGTGAAAAAGATGTTGAAAACATTATTGTTTAGAATATTACACACATCCAAAAAAATTTGTAGTTAAAAAAATTAACTGACAAATAATATTTAAACTGAAGCATTTTGGATTTATTTATTAATACAGTCTGAAATGACGCACACGACCCATGACTCACTCGAAAGTGTTACGCAACCCGCTAGTTATTACCACTGGACTGGTAACTTATTTTAAGACATGATTTGTATTTTCTGGCATACTCTTTGCTAATAATTTCACAATTATTTTGATGTGTAATGTAGTTCTATATGGAATTAAAATAGAAAGTAGGCATTTATTTGAACATGACATCATATTACATTCGCAGATATTCGCACAAAATATTTTACAATTGACTTTTGAGTTGTTACAAGTGCATTCGTTGACATCAGTATTAATACAAGAATGGATAACTTCAAAAATTATCGCTGTTTTTTTTTTTTGTGAATAACAATACATTATATATTACATAATTACTATGTTTTACATTTTGCAGGAAGGAAATTTATTGGATCTGCACGAGACTGAAATAAAGACGGAGTGTATAGACCGGAGTTGTAAGCTGGAATCAGACATTACTTTCGAGGAAACTCCTGTGTCAATTCACTTTCCCATCGTGAAGAGTGAAGCAGAGTGGAGCGAAGTTAATAAGGTGTGTTGGTCACTCGTTCTCCCTCTGTTATTTACAGGATGTTGTGGCTCCTGCAGGCAGGAGGCCAAGGGTACAATTGTTTCTCTCACGCTTTCAATTTCTTCATCACCACTTTTCCCTGAATGTTTTCCACTAAGCATAATAATAATTCTCGTCACTTCCGTTTTAATTTAATTGACAGCACAGTATAGATTGGGGCGTGTTACTGTCAATAATTACCACCACTTGTGGTTTCCATAAGATATCTTAAAATGTTCTGAAAATATCTGAAATAGGTCCAAGCTTCCTTACCCAAATTGTTCCGTTACAAATTTTACCTTAAGATTTGATCACTTATGAATTTAATCATACTCACATACGAACATCTTTGAATATAATTCGAGAGCCATTCTCATTTACTTTTTCAAATAACTTACGGTTTATAGAGATTTTACTTACAACAGGATATTTCTTACAATATGCCATTGTTCTACTCTTTAAATTTATTTGCATATCTTGTTCTTCATTGCATCGTTTGAATGGTTTACTGGATTAAGTAGAATTTAAGATCAATTCCGCAGTACATAAACTACAATGAATTGATAATTCATTCAGTATTGTCGTATAGTTACGTATTGCATTATCTTTTGCAGGAAGAGTTATCTGAGCAGGTTGAAGTAGAGGAGGAGGTGAAACTGGAAGTAGCAGCTGATGGAAATGAAGTCTTAAGTGAGAGGTGAGTGAAGTGTGTGAGGCTCTACTTCTTTTTTAGTTTCACTGCTTTATTTAAATAATAATGGCAATGAAAAGAATTTTGTAATTAGTTTTAACATGATTGTAGTTCAAATGATTAACAGAGAGTACTTCAGGTTCTTAAGCTGTACAAGTTCTGCTTCTCTGTATGTCTACTTATATATCTACGTTTCTGTCTATGTCCATTAATAATAATAATAATAATAATAATAATAATAATAATAATAATAATAATAATAATAATAATTATAATAATAATAGTAGTAATAATAATATTTATGGCTTTTAGAGAACCCAGAGGTTCATTGCCACTATCACATAATCCCGCCATCGGTCCCTGTCCTGAGCAAGATTAATCCAGTCCCTACCATCATATCCCACCTCCCTCAAATCCATTTTAATATTAACCTCCCATCTACGTCTTGGTCTCCCCAAAGATCTTTTTCCCTCCGGCCTCCAAACTAACATACTATATGCATTTCTGGATTCGCCCATATGTGCTACATGCTCTGCCCATATCAAATGTTTGGATTTGATGTTCCTAATTGTGTGAGATGAAGAATACAATGTGTGCAGTTCTGCATTGTGTAACTTTCTTCATTCTCATGTAACTTCATCCCTCTTAGCCCCAAATATTCTTCTAAGCACCTTATCCTTGAACACAACCTCTGTCCTCTCTCAAAGTGGGACTCCAGGTTTCATAACCATACAGAACAACCGGTAGTATAAGTGTTTTATAAATTTTGACGTTCAGCTTTTTTGAGAGCAGACTGGATGATGATGATGCTAATAATAATAATAATAATAATAATAATAATAATAATAATAATAATAATAATAGTAATACCAGTCGAGGTGGGTTCCTCCATGCTGGGGGTGCAATGGTGGCTCTCGTGCTCTTCTTTTCGACTATTTATCGACTTACCATTATCCAGCCCTTTTCGTTCTCTCGTCTTTTTCATCACTATATTTCTCTCCGCCAGCCACCATAGCATGCGGAATGCCCACCACATCATCACAGCCATTTTCACCTTTCCATCCACACTGTTAGTTCTTTGCCACGTCCACCTACGTGACGGGATTTGTTAAGAATGCCTGGTGAGGCACATACTTCTTCCTCTTCTAGATATTTATATTCATTCTTAGGTTAAGGTTCTTAGGCTTATAACTCCCGTCATACTGGCGGGGATCTTTCCTATCTTCATTGTCCTGTCCCACGGTTTCGAGCGCGACTTCCGAATTGTGCGGCCCGACATGGCGCCCAGCAACGAAAGAATAGTGGACCCTTCATACTGCCCCTATATGCAAGTTTAGGTGCCGAAGCCGGACCAGAGGTCACGTACATTCACGTAGAGCACCAATGGGGGCCGGGGCAATTTAGACTTTCTGGTGACCGACTCCGCTCACCGGGGCGGATGTCACTCCGACGTGTTACAACTGACTTATGGGTGTCGCAGTGTAATCAACCACAAGTCCCCTGAAGCTGTGCGGTCCTGGATTGCTGCGGCTTTGGTGGGCAAGGTCGGAGTTAGTCGAGTAGTCCAGCAGTTCTTTTCAGCGTAGAGTGGGGAGCCACGGGCGGATATTCCCGTGGTATGGACCTAAAACTGCGACACGCCTCTGGTGCAAGACTTGCCATTATGTGTGTAATGTCCACTTTGAAGGGTAACTTGCGTGATGTGGGTTGCTTGGGTTCGGGCTGTGTGGGGGTCCTCATAGCCGGCACAGATCGTGAAGAAATTTTTGGAGTCTCTTCTAACGCTCCCCTGGTGGCAGGCTGACGCCGAAGGTTCCGCAGGCAGTGGCAGTTCAATATGTCCTCGCACTCTTCTTCCCCTCCTCAGAAAAAAAATCACGAAAAACAAGACAGGAATAGACACGACTGGTGCTAATAAGACGAACATTGCAATGGACCTGTACCCTGAGAAAGTGACTGTTAAAGTGCTGCCTCCAAAGTTTATTAGTATCACTGTGGACGGAACAGAGAAGACTGTGAAGGACGTCAGTCCATTTTACGTGAGACGCGCTCTCGACGGACTCGTTGGGAAGGTCAAAAATGCAACTCGACTACACAATGGTAGTCTCCTCATCGAGACTATATCTCCAAAACAGAGTGAGACATTGTTGAAAGCGAAGTTGCTAGCGTCTTACCCTGTTAAAGTCGAACAGCACTCCTCGCTGAATACCACGTGGGGAATAGCGCATACGGATTCTCAGGATGATATGTCTGATGAAGAGATCCAACTAGAACTGGCGGAGCAGTCCGTGTCCAAGGCTTACCGTTTATTACGTAAGCGGGACGGACAGATTGTTCCCCTGAGCACTGCCTTTTTTTTTCCTTCGAAAAGCCTCTCCTACCAGAATACATTCTTGTCGGGTACGAGGGTGTTCCAGTTGGTGCGTATGTGCCGAACTCAATGCGGTGCTTTAGGTGCCAACGGTTCGGACATACGCAAAAACGTTACACTAACAACATCGTATGTGCAAAGTGCTGCGGTGCTGACCATGGTGATTCCCCAATGCCGCCACCAAGCACTGTTTGAATTGTTCTGGGGATCACGCCGCTAATTCTAAAAATTGCCCGAAGTATATGGTAGAGAAGGATATTCAAGAGCTCCGAGTCCGAGGAAATATTACGTTTTTCGAGGCGCGTAAGCGTGTTTTAGATCAACAAAAAAAAAGCGACGGAAAAGTCCTGTGCTTCAGTATTGAAAAAAGCAACAGAGGGAATTGACGCTTTCACGCAAACGCCACCTCTTGCTAGGATACCTAGGAAGCGAATTGAGATCGCTACCCAAACGTATGTGGACGGTGCCACTCAGACAGCTATGTCAGACGACACGCGTGGCCTTTAAATCAGGCCTTACATTCCTAAAAAGATCACTATCGTGGATACAGACAAAGATTCAAGGCTTGGTAGATTGCCGCGACGTCGCACTCCTTGTTCGGGTGACGGGTCGAGATAATGCTCTCAATCCCGTGCCCGATCAAGATCACGATCAGGTGTGCGAAGATCTGCGAGTGAGTCCCCACGGTCGAGGGCTAAGCGGTCTCAGTCAAAGGCACCAAATCACAGAAAAGATAAGGAGAGAAGATCCCCTGTGAAGCCACCAACATGATTTAGCTCCTTGAGATGACTGATTTTATGCAGTTGAATGTGAACGGTTTACACAGCAGATATACAGCAGTACAACAATTGATCTATCATGATAATCTTGCTATTTTCTGTCTTCAGGAGACACACCTCCGGCCCGAAAACTCCCTGAGTATCTCGGGATACTACGTTCACTGGTATGGTCACTTTGCCGGTATTCGTGCTAATAGAGGTTGTGCCCTCCTACTTCGTCAAAGTATCTTTTCCTCTGTCATTAAAGTTACCACTCCTCAGCAATGCATAGCCGCAACAATAACTCTACCTAGCATTCAGTTTCCAATAGTCTCTGTGTGTATGCTCCCAGATACTCCTTTCACAGTAAATGAAATTCAACATATTCTCCAGCAGGAGGCCTTCTATGCCCAAGGTTGCGGGTTCGATCCCGGGCCAGGTCGATGGCATTTAAGTGTGCTTAAATGCGACAGGCTCATGTCAGTAGATTTACTGGCATGTAAAAGAACTCCTGCGGGACAAAATTCCGGCACACCCGGCGACGCTGATATAACCTCTGCAGTTGCGAGCGTCGTTAAATAAAACATAACATAACATAACATCCAGCAGGAACCTGCTCTATATATGATAGTGGGGGATTTCAATGCATCCCACCACTCTTGGGGCTAAATTTCCGATGATGACAGAGGAAATAAAATAGCAGAGGTGTGTATCCCTCTAAATCTCATTACCCTGAATTCAGGGGAAGTAACATACCATTTCTTTCCTTATGGTACTTATTCAATTACTGATATCTCCATTTGTAGCCCAGTTTTGTCCACGCATTGCGAATGGTCTGTGATTCACGACCGACATGGTAATGACCACTACTCCATCCGAATGCATATGTCTGCTCTACGTCCTTCGGAATCACGCTCTCCAAACTGGATTATTAAGAAGGCGGACTGGGTCGCATTTTTGGAGTCCATATTATTCGATGAGAACGGACATGAATGTGTGGCCACCGTAGTAGACCATTTCTCAAATGTGGTTATAAAGTCTGTGGAATTATCTATCCCCCGGTCGTCCTGCAGGCCAAAACACTCCCCCGTACCTTAGCGGATGGATGTCTGCAGAGATGCAATCCGAGACCGCAAACGTACTTTACGCCAATTTGAGCGCCATCCGACCCAAGAAAATTTTGTCCAGTTTAAACATCTTCGAGCCAAAGCTCGTCGCACTGTGCAATGCTAAGATGACGTCCTGGACAAACTACGTCAATTCATTGAAAAAGAAAGTCCCAGCTAACACCATATAGGACAAAGTCCGTCGTATAATGGGGAAATGTAGCTCTGTAATTCTGAGCCTTCTAAACAATGGCGTAACGACCACCAGTCCCATTCAAATTGCAGAAATATTCGCTAGCTCATTTGCACATACAAGCAGCTCAAATAATTATGCCCCGGAATTTCTAAAAAATCAAAGATGCTGCAGAAGAATGAACCCTGAAGTTTATATCTGATAACACTGAACACTACAATGCACCTTTCACATCTGAGGAGCTGGAGGCGGCACTAGACACATCCTCTGACACCTCCCCTGTCCCTGACAATATCCATTACCGTATGCTTCGCCATGTTCCGCCAGCTGGAATATCATTTCTTCTGTCAATATACAACAGAATCTGGACTGAGGGTGTATTTCCATCTGCTTGGCGTTCCGCCATTGTAATCCCATTCCAGAAACCGGGAAGGGATCCTTCTTTACCAGGTAGTTATAGGCCAGTTTGTCTCAGTAGGTGCGTATGCAAGGTTATGGACAAGATGATAAGCAAACGCCTGATGTGGGTACTCGAATCGGGAATCCGAGTATCTATTAGCCAATGTGGTTTTCGTAAGCACAGATCTGCTGCAGACCATCTTGTTCAGCAGCAGAGTGCCATTAGAAATGCTTTCCTCAAGAACTAGCATCTTGTGTTGGTCTTCTTTATCGAGAAAAGGCTTACGATCCCACATGACGTTATGGAATTCTGCAAACTGTGCATAATTGGGGACTTAGTGGTAGTCTCCCAACGTTTATTGCGAAGTTCATGGCAGAGCGGTATTTCCGAGTTCGAGTAGGCACCACTCTTTCAAACAAACATCTTCAATAAAACGGCGTTCTGCAGGGGTCTGTATTAAGCGTTCTTCTTTTCTGCATTAGGATCAATGGAATTGCCCATTGTGTAGGTGACCCAGTATCTTCTCTATTGTACGTTACGTTGATGACTTCAATTTATATTACAGCTCCAAATATCTTGCATCCATCGGTCGACAGTTGCAACTGGTCATCGACGTGCAATCAGAATGCGCTGTTCACAATGCCTTTAAATTCCTCACTAATAAAACGCAGTGTGTCCACTTTTACAACCATCGCGGATTCCATCCACATCTCGAACTACGTCTTAATGGAGTGGAGTTGCAATATACAGACACTGCGAGATTTTTGGGCTTTATCTTTAATTATATATTAATGTGGGAGGCGCATATACCTGATTTAAGATGGCGTTGTGAAAAGTCTGTACGCCTTTTGTCAGTAATTCGCTGGGATGCAGATCACATAATGCTTTTACGGCTTTATCGTACTCTTATCCAAGCAATACTGGATTATGGCTGTTTTATTTATGGCTCAGCAAATAAATCTAAATTAAGCCTTTTAGATACTGTCCATCATCAATGGATTCGACTCACTACAGGTGCATTCCGAATGAGTCTGTTGGAGAGCCTATATTTTGAAGCGGGAGAACCATCACTGTATCGGCGACATAATGTCCTCTTGTGCTGATATGCTGTTAAGTTCCGCTAGCAGCCTGAGCACAATTCTTACGACTCTTTCTATCATTCGTCTCTTCACTGCTGATACAGTGAAAATTCACTGAGACTTCGTCCAGCAGGCGTGCGTTTTCGTGATCTGCTTTCTGAGCTCGACATCCATCTACCATCAGTTCGCACACTGGAGTATACCATCACTCCACCGTGGATTATGCGACGTCCCATGTTTGATGTAAGTCTGAGCCGATGTTTTAAGAATTTTACACCAGGTTTTGTTAATAGACTTCGTTTTAGTGAACTTTTATCTCAGTTTCAAAATTATTCATTAGTTTTTACTAACGGATCCTGAGTAAATGATTGTGTTGGTTGTTCCTTTGTTGCAAATGGACAGATATTGAAATATAAATGGAGCCAGTACACTAGCGTTTTTATCGCAGAAGTGTATTTTTATTATAGAGCTTTATTGTTTTTAATTGTACAACCCCGGGCAGATTCCTTATCTGCTCCAACTCTTGAACTGCCATTCAGTCCCTGCAGTGTTTGAATTCTGATGATACGCTTGTGTTGAGAACCCAGGAACTTTTCCACACTCTCCTAACCTCGGATTATGAGATTGGAGTAGTGTGGACTCCGGGTCATGTTGGCATTCTTGGTAATGAGGCAGCAGATGCTGCAGCAAGGGATTGTGCTTTGAATGAATCTGAGGTATATTGGCATGAAATGTGACAAGATATTCAAGATTACCTGAAACACACAATATGGTGGCAATGGAAAGCAGAATGGTCTGCACAGGAGGGAAATAAGTTATGAAGAATAAAGAATACTCTTCGAGTTTGGGATTCGTCCACAAGAGTGTTACGACACGAAATTTTACTCACCTGGTTGAAGATTGGCCAATGTCATCTGACACATGGCCGTCTCATATGTGGCGAGCCTCAGCCAGAGTGTGATATGTGCCGTGTTCCACTTGAGGTGAAACATTTTTTATTGCATCGTAGAAAATATAACCGTGTCTGTGGGCAATATGGAATTCGGCCAACTCTACATGATTCTCTTGGAAATGATTCTAATTGTACAAATGCAGTTCTGAGATTTTTATCGAATACAGGACTTGACATATTAATTAATTGATTTTTTTAACGACCCGTTTCACTTACATTTGTTTGGTATATGTTTTTAACAAACTTTACATTCAGACCTTTTACATCCGATGATTTTATAAATGCACCAGGTAATTTATTTATGCATTTGTTTGCCTCATTTCAACCGTGACAACACTTTTTAGTTCTTTTAAGTATTCTGGTTATTGTATTGTGTTTCTGTTTAGTTAAGGACTTTAGATAAAGTCGCAAATAGCCAAAATAGCTGACGCACCCTTTTTAAACCCCACTAAATAACATAATAATAATAATTTATTCATTCATTCATTCATTCATTTATTTATTTATTTATATTTGTGTGCTGGACAACAGCCATAGGCCAATAAAAGTCCAGCACAGTGATACAAATAATGCAATAAAATGAAGAACTGTGGTACACATTACATAATAGAGATAACAACAAAATGAGTATAGATTACAATGATTAGTTTACAAGAATTAATACTATTACATGTTATGGAAAGGAGTTGATTCATACAAAAGTATTACCAATATGTGTAGAAAGATAATGCAATTAATATTAGCAAAGCCATTGCCATATTCTAATACTTCTATACATTGAATGGATCGAAATCGCCTACATGTAAGTTAGCATGTTTAATACATCTGGAGACCGGTGAGGAAGATTTAGAATTTTTAATATAGAAGAGTTTGTGATGTCTCATGTCCTTCATAGCAATACGAAGGCTGACACTGTTTAATAAAGATTGACAATTAATGTCACCTTTAAGGACCTTACATAAGAATAAATAATCGAGATCATGACGTCTGGCATACAGGCTTCGACATTTAAAGTGCTCGCATTTTTTATCATAGTTATATCCAGAGTTATTAGGCAAAAATCTGTACAAACATAATGATATAAATTTCCTTTGAATATTTTCTAGTTTTGCCGAATCATTACTTGAAGTAGAGTTCCAAACTACAGATGCATATTCGAGTTTCGATCTCACTAATGTATAGTATAGTATTAAAAGAGAGTCAGGTGTTGAAAAAGAATAAGTTATTGACCGAATTATTCCTAACATTCTTATTGCATAGTTATAAATATAATCTATGTGGTTATGAAAATATAATTTATTGTCAATTATACACCGAGGTCTCTAATACAGTCTTTTCTGTTAATTAATACAGTTTTTAGAAGATAGTTATATTTTAGTGTAGATGTTTTCCTTGAAAATGATATTACATAAGTTTTGGATTCGTTAATCATCATCCCGTTATCAACTGATTAATTGGTAATTGAATTAATGTCATCCTGAAGAAATTGACAGTCAGCATTACTTTTGATTTTTCGAAAAATTTTAATATCGTCAGCGAATAATAGATAGTCAGAACTTATTCTTTTGCAAATGTCGTCAAATAGAAGAGGTCCTAAAGTTGAGCCCTGGGGCACACCACAAATAATATTAAATGGATCAGAGAGAGTATTCGAAATTCGTACACAAGATTGTCTATCGTGTAAATAATTTTCAAACCAGTTTATGTAGCTTACCGATAATCCTATATTATTTAATTTAGACAATAGAATAGAGTGTGGAAATATATCAAACGCCTTACTGAAATCAAAATATATTGCATCTGTTTGGCCCTGGGATTCAACAACTGGTACAATCTGATTCAAATAAGAGACTGAGTTAGTTGTAGTAGATTTGGATCTTGTAAATCCGTGTTGTGTAGAATTTAATTTATTTTTAACAAAAAATGAAATATGTTTGTGAATTATAGTTTCAAAAATTTTAGAGAAATTATTTAAAATAGAGATAGGTCTGTAGTTACTAACTAAATTCCTTTTGCCATTTTTAAAGATCGGAATAACTGCTGCTTGTTTCCAGTATGATGGAAATACCCCAGATTTCAAACTTAAGTTAAATATGTGAACTAATAAAGGTGTAAGAATTTCTGAACACCCTTTAATTATAAAATTTGGAATACCATCAGTGCCTGTTGATTTAGTCGGCTTTAATTTTTTTATTGATTTCCTTACATCATCATGTGTTACAATTGGTATAGATAGACATTCTGTACAATTGTTGTTATTGTTTTGTGCTTTAAGATGAAGCTTTTTCTGAACTGAATTGAAATGGTTAGCAACTGCATTGACAATATCTTTTTCATCAGTAAGGTGTTTATCTTTAATAATTAATTCATATGGGTGGTTATCAGTTATACGAAATGATTCAACATACTTCCAAAATTTCTTAGGCTCATTTTTTAAATTTTCATCGATTTTTTAAGCCAAATTAATTTATCAGTTTTGATTTTAGATTTAACTAGTTTTCTATAATTAGAGAAAATTTGCTAATAGATATGAGTTTTGAATCCTTTATATTTTTTGTGCGCCTTATCTTTTCTTCTGATAAGTTGACGTAAGCTGTTTGGAAACCATTCAGGATATTTAGACTTTTAGTCGTTGTGACTGGAATTGACTGAGATATGGCATTTTTAACAATCAAACATAGTGAATTAGTTGCTACATTTACGTCATTGGCTTGGTACACGCAATTCCAGTCACAATTGCATAGGCTAGTAAAAGATTCAGGTAATCACCTTGAGCATAATTATGAAAACAACTTTGTTGACTTTGATTAGAGTAAGATTGATTAACTTCAAGATTTATTAAGAGGGGTGGATGATATTTATCTTGTAAGACTAGAGAATGCGATGCCAGCTTGACTTCACTCTCAGAAACATTTGTAAAAACTAAGTCAAGTAGGTTCCTGTTATTAACTGTAAAGTTAATTTGTTGCAAGCTGATATAACTTAGGGATGAAAATAACTCCAGTGATTTGATTTTGGCATAATAATGTATATAATTGGGACAACAACCAGATGTCCAATCCATACCAGGAGCGTTGAAGTCATCGAGCATTAATAGTCTGTAATTGTGTGAGTCTAGATTGAATTAAAGAAAATTAAGATAGGATTTTAAAATTTTAGGATCAGTATCCGGTGAAAAATAATGATTGCCTATTAAAATATTATAACCATCTTCCGTAGGGATTTGAACCCATACACATTCACTGTTAAATTCAAGGTCATGTCTGCGATGATAATAATAATAATAATAATAATAATAATAATAATAATAAGAACAACAATAATAACAATAATAATAATAATAATAAAATTGACGCACAAAATTTAGAAGTCTGTACAGCTGTTAAATGAGAACCATCGTTAGTTACAAAGCACTGCAGGCTACTGGAGAGCGCGACTGCTAATGGCTTCAATGTCAAACAGATGTTTATTGTTTAACGGCTTTAAAACTCTTTATTTTTCTCTCTTTCTTTTACACCTTTTCTTGATGCAGATTTTTTTCTTCCATTTTTATGTTACATTTGTCGGTGACAAGTGGTCCACATTACAATATTGAGAATCTCATAATACTAATTTGGAGTTGCTCAGACAGTATCTTTCATTTGTACATTGCGATTCAATTATGTCTCATGTTACAGAATTGCCTGCAGTTTTGTCATGATATTTGTATTCCACAACAGGTGAAAGGATGCCTATACTCATAGGTCAATTCTATGTTTTTAGCTCAGAAACAGAACGAATATAATGTGTTTCTTATGTGCCTCTATATATAGTCTTCTATTCACGTATTGATATTCATGCATTGCATAATATAAATGCTTTTGCCTTGTTGATAGTTTTGATGTAGGATACAATTTTCCAAGCGGCAACTAAAGCCATCTCTTTCATTACCAGTGGTGAAACAAAACATAACAATTTGAAATTCTTACTGTTTCAAGACAATGAGCCAAATTTCACTGGTACTTTAGTTAAGCCATCATACAGTGAAAATCTGTGTCCATGCTCAACGACGCCACTTCTCTTTGCAATGGGCGTGATGCTTTCAAAATTGTGTATAAAACTGGCCATGCCGCAGTGCCTTTCAGTAAATTCTCGGCATTGCTACAGGCCTATGCGACCACTTGTTTAATTTGTAAGTACAAGTTCATTATTAAAATAACATTAGACTCATACGATACATTTGGAATAAACCATATTGAAAAATTTGTTGCTAGCCTGTACTAATTTTAGAATGACGATTAAGGAAGAAATATATTGCATGCATTTTATTAACTACTTCTCATATCATAGATTCCTTCTCTATTCGTAAACCAAAGCAAAATAATACGAGACCAAGCGAATAACTGTAGTTTCAGTCCTACAGAACTCAAGTACATTGGAAGTAGAGGACTCTTTAAGATATTACGTAAGATTTGACAGAAATTGTTAATTTCAATTGTAGTTTCCAACGTACGAAGAAATTTGTTTCTTCAATCTTGCTAACTAATCAGGATATAAATATAAAAGTTGGAGATTTATCCTTCGAAGAGGTGGAAAAATTCTTGGAGCAACAGTAACAAATATAAATGACATTCGGGAAGAAATTAAACGCAGAATAAATATGGGAAATGCCTGTTATTATTCGGTTGAGAAGCTTTTGTCATCTAGTCTGCTGTCAAAAAATCTGAAAGTTAGAATATATAAAACAGTTATATTACCTGTTGTTGTGTATGGCTGTGAAACTTGGAATCTCACTTTGAGAGAGGAACACTGATTGAGGGTTTTTGAGAATAAGGTTCTTAGGAAAATATTTGGGGCTAAGAGGGATGAAGTTACAGGGGAATGGAGAAAGTTACACAATGCAGAGCTGCACGCATTGCATCCTTCACCTGACATAATTAGGAACATTAAATTCAGACGTTTGAGATGGGCAGGGCGTGTAGCACGTATAGGCGAATCCAGAAATGCATATAGAGTGTTAGTTGGGAGGCCAGAGGGGAATAGACCTTTGGGGAGGCCGAGACGTAGATGGGAGGATAATATTAAAATGGATTTGAGGGAGGTGGGATATGATGGTAGAGACTGAATTAATCTCGCTCAGGATAGGGACCAATGGCGGGCTTATGTGAGGGCGGCAATGAACCTCCGGGTTCCTTAAAAGCCAGTAAGTAGTAGTAGTAGTATATGTAGACTATGTCTGTTTACTTATTAAAGATAGTGTTGATATTTTTGGTTTATTGTGTTTTAGTCATTATTGTTCGTACTGTATTTACATCATCTTCACAGAATTGCAGTTACCTGTAAGAGTGGAGTGCCAGCTTGCAGCGACAGTATTGTACAAGATGAGAAGTGTTTCAGTTGTGATATTTGTCGGCAGAATTTTTCGCATTGCGTACATCATGGAAAGAACGATGCCATACACACCGACGAGAAGCCATTCAAGTGTCACGAGTGTGAGAAAACTTACGGACATTCATCAAATCTCAGGAGGCACGTACGCACACACACAGGCGAGTTGTCGTATAAATGCAATAAGTGTAGGAAAACATTTGCGCTTTCCATGGAATTGAAAGCGCATTCGCGCTTACACAACGAAGAGAAGCCATTCAAGTGTGGCGACTGTGGAAAAAGCTTCGCGTACTCCAGTAGACTAAATAGACATGCTCTCGTACACGCAGGCGAGAAGCAATATAAGTGTCGTGAGTGTGGTAAAACTTTAACTGACTCGAGTGAACTCGAAACTCATACACGCGTACACGCAGGGGAGAACCCATATAAGTGTCATGACTGTGGCAAAAGCTACGCTTACTCGAGTCAGCTTAAGGCGCATGCACGCGTGCATAGCGGCGAGAAGCCGTATAAGTGTAATGACTGTGGCAAAAGCTACGCTTACTCGAGTCGGCTTAAGGAGCATGCACGCGTGCATACAGGCGAGAAGCCGTTCAAGTGTAATGACTGTGGGAAAGCATTTACGTGTTCGAGTAAGCTCAAAAGCCATACACGGGTACACACGGGCGAAAAGCCATATATGTGCCAGAGGTGTGGGAAAAAGTACACGCGTTTTAATCAACTCAAAACTCATTCACACGTACACACTGGCGAGGAGACATATAAGTGCCATAAATGTGGAACATCCTTCACAGACTCCAGTCAACTCCAACGGCATTTATGCCTACACACAGGCGAGAAACCGCATAAGTGCCAGGACTGTGGGAAAAGCTACTTGTATTTGTGTCTTCTGAAAATGCATGCACGGGTACACACAGGCGACAAGCCTTATAAATGCATAGAGTGTGGGAGAAGCTACGCGAGCTCGCGTTACCTGAAGCTGCATGCACGTGTACACTCAGGCGAGAAGCCATATAAATGCCCTGTCTGCGGGAAAGCTTTCACACACTCGAGTCAACTAAAACCGCATGCACGTGTACACACACGAGAGAGGCCATATAAGTGCCATCAATGTAGGAAAAGCTACGCTTATTCGAGTCAATTGAAAGTCCATACACGCGTACACACAGGCGAGAAGCCATATAAATGTCATTACTGCGCGAAGACCTTCATAGACACGTGTCACCTCAAATCGCATACACGCATACACATGCGAGAAACCTCATAAGTGCCATCACTGTGGGGAAAGCTACGCGGACTTAAGTCAACTTAAAACGCATGCACGCGTTCACGAGGGAGAAATAATTCAAGTGCCGTGTGTGTAGAATGGCATACGCTTATTCGAGTCAACTCGGTATCCATGCTTTTCTACACAGCGAAAGTAATTGGAATGGAACCCTTGCGGAAGGTTTACATCTATTCGCGTTATTAAATGTGCATATTCGCGTACAAACCAGCAAGAATCCGTATGATTACCGTTTCTCTCGGAAGTGCTGAAGCCCAGAAGTACCTGCGCTGTATTCGTTGTAAGAACCAACTGTTACCTGCGTTGGAGATGTCTTAAGATTCTTGCACGCTTGCACTCAGATGACAGACCATTTTAAGGCAATGTGTCTTGAATGTGGTGAGCTCCGGAATTTGATTTTCATTTTTTATTACTTTATGTCCTAAGCTGCATCTACACGGTTCAGTTTGAAATCTGGAAAGAGTATTCAAAGAATCAAATTTAAAACGCGCGTTCAGTTAAGATGCATTAAGAGTTGGTGTCTACATGGTGCACCATTTTGAACGTCATGTTCGCAATGTATATTAATTAATATTAAATATCAATCTTGCATGCATTGCTTGAATGCGTAAACTTGAAAGAAAAGTTGAACGGCGTAGACGCACCTTTATATGTTTTAAGTCTCTTAGAAATACAAAATATTTATGTGTATCTTCTGAAGAGGTCCGTGCGTATATATTTTGCTACGATTTGTATTTAGCAAATAAGTACCGATTGTAAATGTTGGGAGAAACAAGTTTCGAATTTTTGCGATAAAAATATATAAAACATTTACAATATTAAATATAAGAAGACCTGAATACACAACCATGCCAAATTCATTGAAGTAAATTGTTTGTCCAGGTAACTTTTTGTCATTATACTATTGAAATAAACATTTTTGTGATTCAAAAACCCAGACTTAGAATCGGACTTCGGATAATGGTTTTTTTATAGGATAGTAGCCAATGTAAATCACGACATATATAAGTGTTTATTAGTGCTGCAACTGTGTAGGCCTATACTCCCGGTTGCAGTGATATATAATATACAATAACATTGCATTAATTACATCAATATAATAACAAACAAAATATACGTAAAATTAATTCTAACTATAAATAAAAACATGCAATAAACCCAAGAATATAAATAAATACTATGCTAGAAATAACGTCTACTATAAAGCATACCTCACCATAGTAGGGGAGAGTGGTCCACAATGAGACATTTCCTCTTAAATCTGTCTCACACTTGTGGCAGTCTACATGAACTGCTAGGCAGTAGTTTTCAAGATATCGAATCGATCACCTTCGACATTCTCGTCTTAGTAAACATTTCGCCATTTTCCAGTGTGTGTAAATTTTTTACCTCAGTAATTGAAGTGTCTCGTTGTCTGTTCAGTCAGGTAAGAAAAATGTGATTTATTCCAGGTCAATTACATATTCATTTACTACAAATTACCATAATAAAAAGCACCTAACTTGTCTTATGACATTTGCTACGACCTGTTACATTGTAGGAAGTAATGTGGGGTAGAGTGAGACACTATTAAATTGCTCTCTCATTGTGGACCACGTTAAGACAATAAAACTGTGTATAATTACGTATTTGATGTTTCAGAAATGGCTAAAAATCGTAAAATTAAAACAAATAAAGGGTCCTTGACAGCCGAAAGTATGAAATATGCTGTAAAACTTGTTCTAGAAAAAACATCAGCCTTCATAGGGCAGCAGTTAGATGTGATTGTCATTCTAGATAGGCATGCTATCTTAAGAAGACTCCCATAAAAACAAGAGCTGGAAAGGAGACAAATAAAGAATTAAAACAGAAAAAGAAGAATGTAATGATGAAGAAAAAAGTTACATAGAATATATCTGATCCCTCTGAAGAGATAGATGTAGCAAATTCTGACCATCTTCTGGAAATGACTTCGAATTTGAACATTCTCTGTCACCAATGGACCAAGAACCCAAGAAGCAGATGGGAATAACTTTATTCTTGTAAAATTTCAAGTTAATGAGAAAAATGTATTTTATGTTGGAAAAGTGCTCTCTCGTAGCACTAAGAATTACATTGTTTCATTTCCAAGAAGAAGTGCTAAGATATTGAACAGTTTCATTTTTCCAGAAGTGCCAGGTGAACCATTGGTTAATAAAACTGAAATTACATTGATTTCGCCAAAGCCACGAACCTGTGGTCAGACAAAGGGCACCATCCAATTTGCTGGTAACATTGATTGACTCCCTGACACATAACCTGACTACATAGGCCATATATACTCATATGATGTTTGTAGAAGTCATATATGTCACTTCTTTGATATCATAATTATACTAATCCATCAGAAAATTTAGTGTCACATTGTGGAACTGTCACTGTCTCAAGGTGGAACATCATCAGCTTATAATCTGAAAATCATTATCATTAGTACAAATTTTTAAGATAAATTATAAAATGTAATAGTGATCAAACATTGTTTACAAATAAATGTCAATACTCACTGCAGACATTAATGTGAAAAAAAAAAATTAACAAATTTTCCTGTCTCAAGGTGGACCATCTTCTCCTAAACCTAACTTAAAAGTAAATCTATTTCTATTAGACGCAACTATTGTCAACTTACTGTACATAACTACAAATCACCTTATGGAATTGCATATCAATTTAATTTAACTACATCACACAATTTAGAGGATTACAATGCAACTACATTGCTATTAAATCTCAGCCAAATCTTTTCAACCTTTCCTTAATATACTGATTTTGAGAGAATCACCCTGAAAGATTGTGGCAGGTAAGCTGTTCCAATCTACTATTGTGCGGTTAACAAAACAAATGCCACGTCTATTCTTGGTTTTCTGCGTTTAAACGTCATGATATGATCAGCAATGCCTAAGTATGTCAAGTAAAAATTGAAATTCCTTAAATTTTTGAACTCGAGATGTTTGTCAATTCAAGCCTTCAATTGTATTTAATCCTATGTTGCCTAATTTAAATCCGTATTTCAGCAGAGACTGAAGCATTTATCAACATTTAAATAATAAACATTTAAGGATGGAAGAAATTAAATATATTAAATATTTCAATATGTTAAGATTTAAATTAATCACATTCGTATTTTGGATGATTATTGTTATTAGTTTTAGCAAGTAACAATTATTTACTTTATTTATACTTTGTAATCAATATTTTTTTAACATTTGCTCTACAATACACTGGAGCATCTATATCATACACATTGGTTTGATGTAATAATATTATTTTAGTGATTATTCCTTGTGTAATTTTTATTTTTCGTTGATGTAACTTAGTAGTCTATAATCATTGTTCAATATTTACAAACATTTTCAGAGTAAAATTTCATGTTCATTCACTTAAAAAAATTGTATGATTAACTTCAGATGTCATAATGAACTTGAAAAATTGCTAAACACGTACAAATTTGGCATAATTCTGAAGGCTTATTGGTTGAAGAAAATTTGTAAATTGAGTTGCAGTTAACTTAGTAACATCCTATCTTATACGAGACTTGTAAATAAAGTAGTGGAAACATAGACAGTACGAGCATATTATTGAACTTACATGGAAAATACATCCCTTCAATATAATCACCAGCGAGTTCCTGTATCTTTTGCCAAATCTGTGGTAACTATTGAATGCCGTTAGCGAGGTTGTGTTGATCTCTCTGATGGACGGCCCTACTGATGCAATATCTGGAAGCTTCTTGTATCTAAGTGGTTCTTTCAAGCGTGGAAACAAGTCGTAGTCACAAGGACTCATGTCAGGGGAATACGGAGGATGTTCCAATACTTCCCAATCCCATTTCTGTAG
This sequence comes from Periplaneta americana, assembly GCF_040183065.1. Lineage (NCBI taxonomy): Eukaryota > Metazoa > Arthropoda > Insecta > Blattodea > Blattidae > Periplaneta > Periplaneta americana. Next base: position 7,386,033 of record NC_091133.1, on the reverse strand, counting down.
CAATTCAGCTCGTAGTGACAAGGACTCATGTCAGGGGAATACGGAGGATGTTCCAATACTTCCCAATCCCATTTCTGTAGCAATTCAGCTCGTAGTCACAAGGACTCATGTCAGGGGAATACGGAGGATGTTCCAATACTTCCCAATCCCATTTCTGTAGCAATTCAGCTCGTAGTGACAAGGACTCATGTCAGGGGAATACGGAGGATGTTCCAATACTTCCCAATCCCATTTCTGTAGCAATTCAGCTCGTAGTGACAAGGACTCATGTCAGGGGAATACGGAGGATGTTCCAATACTTCCCAATCCCATTTCTGTAGCAATTCAGCCACTAATGCGACATGACAACGAGCATGATAATTCATGCAAGATGAAAGATGGATTATCTGTCAGGAAATGTGGACATTTGCGCCGCATAGCTGGCCGTAAGTTGTATTCGAGAAAATTTTGGTAGTATGCTGTATTGACATTTTGATCTTGAGATACTGCATGTCTAATGATAACACATTCACTGACGTATGTCACTATCAGCATGAATCAGCATGACGTTCACCCTAGAGGGTTCATATCGCACTTTTTCGGACGTGGTGATCCTTTGTGGTGCCATTCATTAGATTGACATTTTATTTCAGACTCGTATGCCTGTGCCCATGTCTCGTCAATGGCAACAATATGTTGCAGGAATACGTCCCCTTCATTGTGTTATCTCCATAGGTGGAGTTGAGATATTGTGTATCGGTGCCATGTCTGTGCTTCTTTCAGGTTATGAGCAATTTTTCCCATGTGGAGGTTTTTCTTCAGGATGTGCCACACAGTTTGATAACTAAGTCCAATCTCAATAATTCTCGTACAGTCCAGTAATGGTCACCAGCAAGGAGACCTCGCACTAAGTCCATTTGTTCGTCACAAATGGACGGGCGACCTGTGCTAGCCACATGTGCCGTCTCAATCCAACTCATACGAAATGCAGAGACCCATCTTGCAACCATCTGATATGGTAGTGCATCGTTGCCACAAGCTTCAAGTAACCATTGATGACATTTGCGTGCATTTCTACCACAGGCTACCTCGATTTTCATCCACAATGCTGCTCAAGTTTAGTAAACATGCTTTAGAGCAGTTAAAAATAGTACTCTACATTTAACCACGCACAATAACAACATCTGTTGTCATAGCAACCGGTTTTATCATTCAATACATCGACAATATTTTCAATTACGATTACCAGTTCTCTCGTATCGCATGCGAATACACTTCACCCATTCCCGGTAGTGTTGTCACTACTTTATTTACAACCTATGTATTTAAACGTTAAACGCTATTCTGTGCTGTGTTTGGATCTATTGCAATAACTATTTTTATCCAAGTTATACGAAATTATTAATAAATTCAGTTTATTTCGTTGATGATAATACAATTAAATGCTGCAATAATAGGGTGAAGCTGACGAATATGCTCTTTGTGAAGCTTATACTCAAACAGAAAGATTATTAGTGAGTTAAGAGATAAAATTAATATTCTTCTTGATAAAGTGAAATTATTATCAAAATGTGTTCAACAGAAAATTGATCAGGCGCAGATCATTTCTGTAGATACTACCGGTTCTACAGTTGAGAATTGTGCAAACTTAGCTCACAGTAACGATAATAAATTTCGTGAGGTGAATTCTGGTAAAGACTGTCAATGTGAATTTTAATACCGAATAGAATAAAAAGAGTTACTAGTGAAAGTTAATTCGAATCAGGTTAATAATACTATTCGTATTAGACAAAATAATAACTGTAACATACATATATACACACATACATACACAGCACATGTATTATTATTATTATTATTATTATTATTATTATTATTATTATTATTATTATTATTGGGATTTGTGATTACAATTGAATTCATTTTGAATTAAGATTTGGTGGATTGATTAGTAGCATTCCTGTCCTGTTTTATTGTCACTTTCTTCGTCATAATAACACTTGCATAGTATTCAATATAGGAATATCAAGACGATTGCTAATTTAAAAAAAAATAATAATATAATTGTAGAGCATATACTGTAGGTACTTTATTTCTTGAACTGCAGCAGGCAAGCCTTCGTATGAAACTTCATTGACGCAATACAATTCAGTTGTATTGGTTTTATATCCAAGGTCATTTATAAAATACCACTGTACTTCATAATACCAGTACTTATGAATGTACAAAGACTGTGTAAATTAAAAATTATTAAAACGCATGTTTTTAATGATGACACAAGGGTAAATAAAAAAATTACATAAAAATATACGTATGGCCCCTGCACCAAAATTATATAATTCAATAACGACATATGTACTTACGCGGAATTCTCAAGTCTTCCCTAAATACTTCATATAATTTACGTCATCAACAATATTCTTCTTTTTTTTTTTACTTATTGTGGAATTTTGTTTGATGGAATTGTAACCTTCGAATTAATCCTTCATTTCCATAAAGGGTGCTGGAAATATTATAAAAGTGAAAATAGAATGTTGTGCATAAAATAATAATTTATAAAAAATTCAGTTATAACATATACATTATACAAAATAGACCTGTAACAATATTGAAACTTGTATTGTGTTAATTACAGAATTGAAAATATTTAGGCCTACAAAATGTACAAGTGATCTGAGAAGGAATGGATATTTAGAATTTGTGAATTTGGCTCCGTGAAACTCTCTTATCGATTGGATTTCGGTGAACCTTTTAATATATGTATTCTTTCCTACAGATGCAGTTGTATTATTCGAGTTTTAATCAGTTGTGTCGTAAATTTTAATTAATATCTCTCTCACCACGATAGAACCCCAAATTTCTATATGAATTACATTCCCAATTTTAATTTATGACGTTTATTAACAAATTAGTAATATAAATAGAAAGCTGTAAATAGCCTAAAGCAGATTGATTACCGGCCTTAGGTGATGTTAATTTCATGCCATTAACTTTGTAGAAGACAATAATAATAATAATAATAATAATAATAATAATAATAATAATAATAATAATGATGATGATGATGATGAAATGTTAATGTTATGTTTTATTTAACGACGCTCGCAACTGCAGAGGTTATATCAGCGTCGCGATGATGATGATGATAATAATAATAATAATAATAATAATAATAATAATAATAATAATAATAATAATAATAATAATAATAATAATAAGGAAAACTAATAATATAAATAATAGGAATAATTTATTAACACAGATTTAATGTTCATTATTCAAATAATACCAAGATTTTTCTGTCATCTTATAGACTAATTGAAGGTGTCAGAAGCAAAGGAGTGTAAGTGTATGTAAGTTTCTTTTGAAAAATGGGGTTGAAAGTATTCCTTTCGTAAATTCTGTGACATTTTTAATGTAAAGTTTAATATGGCATGTGGTTTTCCATTAAAATTTTAGATGCCGTAGCTTACCCTGAATGCACTTAACTCATATTATTAGAAATGTCACTTGCATCCCTTTGCGTCTGACCTTCTCAATTGATAACATATAATATTTATTTTACTATTTATTTTACATAAATCTTCAACAGATTACATGGCAAAAACATTGAATTGACTTTACAGACTGTGAATATCACCGACAGTTAGAAAAATAACTCTTCATTGTGACCCATGTAAAGTATACAAGAAAATATTAAAATGTATTGCCCTTTTTATAATTTGCAACGCCTTTCTTTCTTAGGAAATCATTCACTTTTTTTCACATAATTGTTCAATAAAGGCGGCCGGGTAGCTCAGTTGGTAGAGCAGCTGGCTACAGACTGGAAGGTCCGGGGTTCGATCCCAGGTGGTGACAGGATTTTTTCTCGTTGCCAAACTTTCAGAACGGCCCCGAGGTTCACTCAGCCTCCTATAAAAATTGAGTACCGGGTCTTTCCCGGGGGTAAAAGGCGGTCAGAGCGTGGTGCCGACCACACCATCTCATTCTAGTGCATGCCCCCCAAATGCCTTCATGGCATGTTACGGGGATACCTTTACCTTTACCTTTTAATTGTTCAATAAAATATTGACGGTAGGGGATGTAATAGAGTGGACAATACCTTTTGCACTGTGACCTGCTGTACGTTGAAAAGCTGAAAATAAATTGCATGGTATATTGTCTATAGAAATTCTGAACAAAACCTTTCGCTGATTTTCTTGTTGTAAAAACGCAAGCTCTTCGTTGTGACCCAGAATTTTCTGAGTAATTGCAAAAATATAAGACACACATGACGTAACATCTGTACTAGGAAATATAAGTGACCTTTGTTCATCGGACAGATCAAATTATTTCTTGCATCTCTAAATCCATTATCATCACTATGTACATACAAAAATCTTACAATAATCACACTATAATTGACAAATTTTCACAACAGAAGGACAGAAGAATGAACTTTACTCACAGGAAATTGATTCAAATGTGATGTGATTGAAATGTTATTCAGCGTTTTGTAATAAATTGTGTTTCGTTGTAGTTTTACGTCAATTAATAGTTGTATATTTCATAAACTATTTTTAAATGGACTGAAAGTGTCACTAACGAAGTTGGAAGGAAATAATGTTACCGGTACTGAAACTGCGGCGAAGAACCTCCATCTGTATGCTGAGGTATGTATGCATGTATTTATGGTATTTGTCAAGGTCAGACAAACTTGTATAAGGGTGCACACCCATAAATTTTCACCACCAGCCGCCATTGCGGCCGTCACCTGTTCATTGACTTTGCTATAACGGCGAATAAATTCTGCTTTATAAACATATGGGAAGATAAATTCGATTTCCAATTTCATAGAATACAATAATTTATTTTCGTTTAAATACTGTGCAAATAAGTTATATTACGTAAATCTGACAAGGAAGCTTTCCAAAACTTGCCCCCTCAAACTCATATTCAGTTCCTCTTTACGGCCCTTTTCAAAATATTATTACATTCATGGACTTTATATCTTCTTTCATTACAGCTAAGGTCCGGTTTTGCTCAATATGGTGCCCTGATTTCTAATATTGCAGGTGTGGAATCTCAATTGTTGTGAAAGGTTCACGATCGAGTAATGAAGCTAGAGTTATTGAATGAGGTCAAAAAATCAAAATAAATGTGTAAAAACGAAAGGCATTTCCTAACAATGAAATGGGCCTATAAAATAAAATACTAATCAACAACGCTCAGAGATATTGATGGAATACGCGGGATTCTGTAAATCCCCTGTTGTTCATATTTTACTAATTTATTTACGATAGTTACTTATTTTTTGCTCAATCTGTTGAGGACTAGTTTGGCCTAGGAGCAGTGTTGCCAACACATAAATTGTATCCCCGTCAGTTTAACACTTGGAAATCCGTCAGAATCCGTCAAAATTAAAAGAAAAAAAAAAAGTAAATAAGACCCACTCAATATATACATAAAAAGCAAATTTTAACACAACTTACGTAGGTACCAATCTTGATTAAAATAATAAGTTTTCGATTTTCGACCTCTGACTTGATTACGAGGATATCTGAAACAAGGGTTTCCTTAACATGGTACGGTACGGGCAGGGTTGCTCAAAGAAAAAGTAAAATCCCTAAAAAATTAAACAATTAGAACGACAGCAGCTAAAAAAGTAGAAATGCGATGTAAATCGTAATTTCCGCCACAAAATCCGTCACCCGTCAAAGCCATTCTTTTCCCGTCTGCTACGTTGAAATTCCGTCACTTTTGACGGAGTTTCCGTCCAGTTGGCGACACTGCCTAGGAGTTTACGATTAGTTTCCGTGATCACGGCTGACTTAATCGTAATAAAAGCTGTTCTATCTCTACAATCATGCAGTCTTCATTCTGTTCATGAAAGTGAGGAAATCACTAAATTGTGATTATATCCTTTTTAATACATAGAGATAATGATATATCGGTGAGTATTGTGAATTTTGCCTTCGGTATAATTACCATTCTAGTTATTTTGGACTATTAAAATTGGGAACTGGTGCAAAGTTACTCCAAATGACTGGGCTATAAATGGCATCTTACATGTGAGCTGTGCGAGAAGGGAACTAATGAACTATCAGAAAAAGAGTTTGTTTCATGATGGTTAATATTATACGAATCTACTGACGCGGAAATTTATCTCAGATCTTGCCTCCTCTACTGTACAGTGAGGTCACAAAGTGAGCGTACCCCTCCATGTATTCTTATTTCACTTACTTTGTGAATGTTAGTACCATGCTACCATGGTAACCGTGCAATTACTTTTCTCCAACCAGGAGATCAACCGTGAAAGGAATGTTCTTACTATTGCGTCATCTATTGGAACGAAGTAGATGTATGTATGTATTTTATTTCGTCCTAATGATCATACAGGATGATGTTGGACACGTCAAATTAATACTAAAAACAGTTCTAAAACTAATACATATTTACAAAATAATGCTAATATATATAACATGGTGTATTATACTGACAAATGATTGAGCACTACCACTAAAATTGTCAAATCTTCGCACAACAAACCTAGAATGAATAATTATCTATGAAACCTTTATCATCTACTATTAATAAATATATACGTTCAACTTAACATTTAATAACTGTAAATACTAATATTCAAGATATTCTTGTACTGAATAAAAACAACCATCCATAAGAAATTTCTTTAATTCTTTTTTGAATTTAACATCAGCATTTAAGTGTTTAATTGACCCGGGTAATTTATTATAAAGAAGTCTGCTGTTATAGGAAAAACTTTTTTCAAAAAGAGAACTTTTGTGTCCAAACAGGTGCAAATTAAACCTTCTTCTTGTACAGTGATTGTGAATTTGTTCATTTCTGGTAAATGTTTGGAGTTGTTTATGGACGCAAATCAAAATCTCGTATATATAAATGCATGGTACAGTGAGAATGTTTAGAGTTTTGAAATAAGATCTACGATATTACCGTTATAACGTCAGTTTAAAAACCATGCGCTCTCCTACATATGATATTTCCTGTATGGAGAGATTAAAAGACCAGAAGATTAACCGTGATCTAATTTTGTAACTAGGGTAGTATAAACATGTGTGTATCAGTGTTATTGTTTGTGCTGTGACAGCTAGCCAATAGAGATAAGAGTATCCACGTGTGTGACCTTATGACATCAACATTCATTCACAGCATTATCCCGCTTCGTCTGAGCCCCCGAAGACTTTCTCGTGGTTGGAGTACAGTATAAACTGCGTGTGCATCGCAACTGCTGCGCTCTAGCAGACACTCGCTTAAACAGTCCATGTGATGCGACTGTCAGTAATGTACGCAGAAGAACGTGTTTGTCATTATTGGGAAGAAGCTAAGTTTCGTATTGTGGAGAAAAGTTCTACAAAATGCAGAACAAATTGTTCTGTGGTTAGATGTATCATCACATATAGAAATTGTCCTCCTGGGACCAAGTTTCTCGTATTCCCGAACAGGAGGTAGCACATAATTAGGAGGAAAGCTTGGATTGCGGCATTAAAATGAGACACGATTGATGGGAAGCCATGGAAGCCGACACATATTTAATGTGTTTGTAATCGGCATTTTATGGGCTGAACACCGACAAGAGATCCTGATAGTCCTGGTTATATACCAAGATTATAATATATGAATCCAAATTACATCCGCCCAGCACCAACAAAGAGAGGAGAATCGAGCTAGGTACAAGAGTCGAAAACATAAGACCTGATAATCGACGTAAGTGATACAGAATTATATTCCTTGCATATTCAGTACACAGACAGATGTAGTGATCATAAGTAGTGGAATTGGTGTGAATATGTTTCCTTCTCTGCGAAATAATTGTGAAGCAGAAATCCAGACAACCTGTCAATGTCTCGTGTAAATAAGCAGACAATGACTGACACTGGTTTCAAAAGAGATTGTGGTGTTAATGCAGACTTTGTAGATAACATTCATTTTGTGGGTGTAGTTCAGTGAAAGAAAACGAAACAGAATATTTTTTTTTAAGTAGGTTATTTTACGACGCTGTATCAACATCTAGGTTATTTAGCGTCTGAATGATATGAGGGTGATAATGACGGTGAGATGAGTCCGGGGTCCAGCACCAAAAGTTACCCAGCATTTGCTCATATCGGGTTGAGGGAAAACCCCGGAAAAAACCTCAACCAGGTAACTTGGCGCGACCGGGAATCGAACCCGGGCCACCTGGTTTCGCAGCCAGACGTGCTAGCCGTTACTCCACAGGTGTGGACAACAGCATCTTCTTTCTTGCCATGTTTCATATCCTATTATCCTTGTTACCTTCTGTCAGTAAAGCATGCTATCTTCTTTCTTGCCATGTTTCATATCCTATTATCCTTGTTACCTTCTGTCAGTAAAACATGCTATCTTCTTTCTTGCCATGTTTCATATCCTATTATCCTTGTTACCTTCTGTCAGTAAAACATGCTATCTTCTTTCTTGCCATGTTTCATATCCTATTATCCTTGTTACCTTCTGTCAGTAAAACATGCTATTACTTCTATTAATGAAATGTGAACTCAGTATTAGTTTTGCAGCTCTTGGCGTTAGATAGATAGATAGATAGACAGACAGACAGACAGACAGACAGACAGACAGACACTTGTTGAGCATTCGTCTTCCATAAAACTTAAATTTTCATCTTTTCTTTTTCTTTATGTGTCTCTTTCGTACCTTTCCGGAGTTAGTCGAGATGAGGCAGTCTTTTTCTTGTAATCTTTTATAAAAATACTGGAAATGGTATGCTAGTTTTGGGGGTGTTCTATCTCGTTCCCAATAAAATGAATACCGCAAATTCTTGCTGCGGGCGTTGGTTTCCAAGGTGAACCATCAGCACTTGAAATCAAGAATTAAATATCGATATGAATACATTAAAAATAACTATATTATTATTTATTGTTGCTAATGTTATGCATAATATATATGTAAAGAACTCAGTAATTATGTATTATTTGAAATTTAAATGATAAATTCCTGTCGTTAACTTAATGGTTATTTATAGACATAATACTATATACATTCTATTTTTTATATCAGGCCTAGTATATAATAATACTATGGTTATGATTAGAAGCAGTGTAGCCTTATTTAATTTCGTCTGCGTACTGCATGGATCCACAATTAGCGTCGTTGCGCGTCAGTTTTCTGTTTTGGGAATGAATAAAAACAATATCGGTTGGCGTGTTCCTATAAGGCAGACGTCTCAGTAGGGCCTCCTTGGAGCACTTCCTCCTCTCTCTATTTTTTTTTTATGTAAAAGTGGAACAAGATGCGTGAGTAGTTCGTGTACCTCTGGAAGACGGCATTGACCGCGACGTTTGAATCAACATCTGCAACCACTACGATGTTGTGTCCATCTCCGAGGAAAGGATGTCCTTATTACAGCAAATGTATGTATGAAGAAATAAACGCTTTTATAGGGAAAGTGAAATTGTGGGAGTCGCAAGTTTCAGTGTGTAACTGTTACCACTTTATTAATCTAAAATTGTTACCTAATTTGAATCAGAACTAGTGTAACAAATATAATGAAGTACTGAAGGACTTGAGAAAAGAATTTCAGACCAGATTTAAGATTGTTTGTGAATTTGTAAGATGTTTTGGTTATTTTTAATTATTGAAAACTTCACGAACTATGATGAAAGAGTGATGGAACGGAGAAAATTCTCTCCGGCGCCGGGATTTGAACCCGGGTTTTCAGTTCTACATGCTGATGCTTTATCCACTAAGCCACGCCGGATACAACCCCGACGCCGGTTAGAATCGTCTCAGAGAGGGCGGCCACTAGAGGGAACCCAAGAGATGGAGCTTAATCTGAGACGATTCTAACCGGCGTCGGGGTTGTATCCGGCGTGGCTTAGTGGATAAAGCATCAGCACGTAGAGCTGAAAACCCGGATTCAAATCCCGGCGCCAGAGAGAATTTTCTCCGTTCCATCACTCTTTCATCATATGATGACGCATAATATCTGCATGGAAATATCATATGTACTTCGGTACATCAAAATATATATGATATGCGTAATAAATCACTTTGTGATTTAAGACGGCGCCCATACCGTCGGATCCCGGCCAACCAGTCACTCATTCGAGTGCACCTCAACACATGTATGGACTTCGGTCCTGCGTTCATAGACATCTATGACGTAGTGGAGAGGGCGGCCACTAGAGGGAACCCAAGAGATGGAGCTTAATCTGAGACGATTCTAACCGGCGTCGGGGTTGTATCCGGCGTGGCTTAGTGGATAAAGCATCAGCATGTAGAGCTGAAAACCCGGGTTCAAATCCCGGCGCCGGAGAGAATTTTTCTCCGTTCCATCACTCTTTCATCATATGATGACGCAGAATATCTGCATGGAAATATCATATGTACTTCGGTACATCAATATATATATTCACGAACTATATTATTTAACTATTATTGTAATTAATATATTAATATTGACGTATCACAAAAATACGTACTTTAACAACCAACAAGTTTAATTGTAATTTTGTTATTATTTAATTGAATTTTATTTCATTAAATATAGTGTAAACTTAAAAAAAAAAGAGAGATACCAAAATCCATTTACTAGAAATGAAGTATTGTTGTTGTTTAGTCAACTGTCCGAAGACAGGTCTGAACCTCACAAGTGATACCAACAAGGCACCACTTAAAGACAACTAGGCCAGGAGATAATGGGGTAAGGTGGCCAGTTCCTTATGCTTAAATAATTACGTAACATGTATGGTTCTTCATGCTTCGGATGTCTTATTTTTACTCATTGATATATCATCAGAAAATAAATTTATTATTATCATTATATTATTATTATTATTATTATTATTATTATTATTATTATTATTGTTATTATTATTATTGCAAACTACTTAAGTAATTTTATTCCTTCCGAAAATAACCGTCTATTGTGACAGTACAACTCAAAAGTGCAACTTTATGGAATTTCTCTCGCGACAGTTACAACTTAGTTCGCTCATGCATGTAATATGAATCAGCGATCGGCTATCTTCGGGTACTGCGCTTATCTCTTCAGCTGACTACGCTATCTACATTTGCTCTCTGTAACAACTTTCATGCATTGACCTTGAGACACCTGCTATAAGCATTACTACACTCAAGAACACAGCAATTTGCATTACCTTTCCGCTTTTTAGGATCATCCATATTTCTAATCGTTTAACCTGAGATGTTAAGTATATTCATACGCTTCAAGTACAACTCTATCGCTGCTGTCCTGCAGTTAGTAACAACAGTCGCCACCAGAGGAGCTTGCACGGTGCTTATACTGGTCTGTGTAACGTTAAATAGTTGTTGGTGTAGCTCTCGGACCAGAGCTTCAAACAACATATGAATCCTCTAGATTCAAAACCCTCTGTATCCATTTTCACAATTTGTTGGGAAAACAGTATTTTGTAATACAGTATTATTGTTATGTATAATTTGTACTGTTTCATTCCTAATAGCATATGTTAGGTGTATTAAATAATAAAATATGCTACTGATGGCAATAAGCATAAAGAAAAACATCCTAAATTAATATTAAATATGCACATGGAGGGTTTTGAATCTCAGTTATTGACATAGTGGATTTTGAAACTAACTTTTGTAAGAGTTACAGATATGGAGGATTTTGGAACTCATGCAGAGAACTTAAAAATACTGCCATTAGTATTAGTATTATTGTTGTTATTAGTATTATTATTTACATCATCATAATTGTTGTTGTTAAGCAATACCATTTTCAACTCTTATGAGAAAACAAAACCACTGTTCTTATGTAATATAAGAACTTGTAAACATAATATTAAAAAATGAAATAAATAAAAAAACCACTGTTCTTATGTAATGTAAGAACTTGTAGACATAATTTTAAAAAACTAAATCAATTTAAAAAAAAACCTTTTCTTATGCAATGTAAAAACTTGTAAACATAATATTCAAGAACTACGTAAATCAATTCAAAAACCACTGTTCTTATGTAATGTAAGAACTTGTAAGCATAATATTCAAAAACTAAATTAATTTAAAAAACCACTGTTCTTATGTAACTTAATGTAAGAACATGTAAACATAATATTCAAAATGTAAATCAATTCAAAACAGCATTAACAAAAAGAACTGAAACACTTTCTACACAATGAACACTGAATCACTTTACACCATTTCAGAGTGACATTCTTCATCATTGTCAGCATCATTGAATCCCTCTTGTAGAGCATTTCATTATAGAATTCGAGACTGTTAATAGCTTTTCAATCGCTACCATAGTGTTTTGTTGACAACTTTCCCACATCATCTACTTTATTCGGATTGTTTGATGCAGTCAGGACATATTGGAGCTGGTTTGATGTCTGCTACTGTTTTATTCTTCTTTGTTATGTACTTGGCCACACCTAAATCACTTCTCCCTGTACTTTTACATTTTTTAATGTTTTTGTGATATAAAATCTTTTGCGTTGATTAAATTTGAAACTCCATGATGCAGTGTTCTTGAAAGAAGTACATACTTCAGTCTTCCAGTCATAGACTGGCACTTCATTTATTTCCCAGTCTGTGTAAAGTGCCACGAGAATTTATTATTGTTTCATATACTGCAGGTTCCGCTATAATTTCTCTTTTTCTGATCACCTTTCCTATTCGTGCAAAAACCCTATCGGGGGGTATAAATGAGTGACTTACAACCGGAAAAACTATTTCAACTTTTTTATATTAACGGGGGCACCTGTGTAAAGCCATTTGCTCACCATGGCAGTCATACTTGTGTTTTTATTTTGGCCTCCACAGCCATCTGCTATAAGCCTCAATGTACCTACGCCTTGCATATTTGTATTTTTAAGTCTATGATTCACACAACTGGCTATTTGATTGGACCCCTTTGGGCATTCAGTTTCATTCCAGCAGTAGCAGTGAACATTTTCCTTGGACAGAAGACCCTTTGAATTTCCATTTACTGTAGTGAAATTGTAGAAATTATACTGCCTGCTAAAATAAGCAGCCTGATCAGAAAGTTTTGGCAGTATCATATTTTTCTGACATTCATAAGATATAATTAACAACCCTTCTTTCTCCTCACGTAACAAATCATAAAATGCTCCTGCCTTCAAACTATGCACTCTCTTCTCTGTGATAAGATTTTGCTTCTTTTTGGGATTGGTCTCCATTTTCAATCTTTCTCCTAATTCTGAACAAACAGAGCAAACATCAGTTCTAGGGCTTCCAAAACCGACACTGTAACTTGTACTCTGCGAAAAAACATTCCTTCACTTTTAGAGTATTTTCAACAGTTGTGTTGTACAGTCGCTATAACTTTTAATATAAATATATTATAATATCAATTTTTGTTTTCCACCTGTGCTTATCTTAATAACTAAACTAACTAACTTTTAATGTAAAGTTCTGGTGGCTAATATAATCTGCTCTTACTTTTCCTACTACGGCAATAATGAGGTTCTGTACACTTCAATGATACAATAAACTTGTCTATTGCGTCCCGACGCGATGCATTGTTGAAACTTCTTTTGTGTCCCCTTCTGGTTTCTCATGCTGCTTCACGTCCATTATTGTGTGATCTTCTTAGTACACCTTGAACACGATCCTTCTTTAATCCTAGGATTCCAAGAAATGCCTCCCTACATACAGGGATACGTGAACCACATGTTTGCTTTCGGACATGATAAGTGAAGGTTAGCTTCCTTTTTGATTCTCCCATAACCCTCCGCTTTGGTTGTGTACTGATGCAGTGACTAATTATGAAATTATCTTGCTGAATTTTGTTTCATGAAGTATCAAAAACTCGATTGAACTTCATAATATCTGCCATCCCCAATGTTAAGCATTTGAAAGCCTTGGTATTGTGTCTACATTTCGGATATATAGATAGACAAGAAGCAGAATATCTGAAATTGAATAAAGTTAAACCAATTTCATTTCATGATCTATGTATCCTGATGACGGCAGAAATAGCAAAGAACAGGCTACTATTTTAAGCGTACTCAACTCGAAAACCAATATAAGAACTTACCTTTCCCACTTTTCTATAGATTTTTTCCACGTTTCCGGTTGCCGCAGTCTTTTCCTGCCTCTTCCTGGAGTAGCTTTAGCAACATTACAGCTTTCATCACTCATTTCTCATTTAATATTTCCAAGCAAAGTACAGTATCACACTGAATACTGTTTACACCGAAAACAAGAATACAGTCTCCATAAGAATAGACAAAATGGCCAACACGTGATTTTAAACTTCCTTTACATAAAGTTACAATTCTGTCGATTTGAAATATTTTCTTTGAAAAGAAATCTATTTTTCTAATGGCACAACAATCAAATGTATAAAAATTAACAGTCAGCAGTAAATAAGCTCTACCTTTCCTCACCATAATATTATAATGAATCAACACAAATGTCAGAGATTGGCAACACTTGCAATGAAGGCAGTCATCATTAATATGGCTTGATTGTCATTGGCTAATGTACGTAGAGGATTTTGAAAGTAATATAAGATGGATAGAAGGGGATTTGAATTTCACATCGATTTTTGTTGTGTTATTTAAATGGATTTAAGAAGATTTCTAATCTCACGGTATTCTTATTCAACATTATTTATCTAACGGCATACAAATGTCAATTTTCACATAAGTGGCGTTTAGGGGCTTTTGAATCTAGAGGATTCATATAACAGAAGCATGTGCGCCTAGGACGAACTAAGGAGGAAGGCACTTGCGCGCGCATCATATTCTCGCTGTTTCTACGTCTTTCCTGTAGCTCCGAGAAACGAGCAAGCGTTGCGATACTTGCGGTGTGCAACCTGCGGATGGTATTACGCCTATACAGTATTCCAAAAATCAAAATAAATTTTAATGTACATAACGCCATTTTGAGAAATGTACATTCTACGAAAATATTGGGCTTGCGCAGCAAGCATAGCATACCCGGAGAAATCGCCCCTGCCTAGTACTTTGCTTCTATTTATTACGAGCGTATCACGACCGATCTTATCTCACTCGAGGGTGCGACATTCGACCGAGTTCAAGCGAGCGATTTAACACCAATGCAGCACTCTGACCTGTACTAAATATGTACCAAATTTTCATGTAAGATATTAGTTACCGACATGGTTAGAAAATTGAGAAGAAGTGTTTATCAGCTGCACTGTTTCTTTAAATCACTTTTAATTAGAGAATACTTGTTTCAGTTGTGATGGATTGGATCAAGATGGAACCTGAGGTTGACTCGTTGGACTTACAACCACATGATAACACATATGAAACAGAAGAGAATAAGGCTTTATCAGAGGTAAACTGAAAACTTCACTGTTTTTGGTAATTTCATAGAAGACGGGAAAAATCCAGGATGGCGGACGAAAACTACCAAAACATATTGCCAACTATGAACCTTTAAATTACACTAAACAATTTAAAATCAAGACGGACAAAATCCAAGATGGCGAACGAAAACTAACAAAAGAAATTGTAAAAATTTGAACCTATAAATTACACCAAACAATCTAAAATCGAAGCTAAAAGATTATAAACACAGTCATTACTTACCTAACCAAAGAAAATTCAATCGTTACTGACGTCTTCAACAATACTCATTTCACTCCCAGTATATGATACGGGCTTCAAACCATTCTTCCCATATCCAGGATAAACTTTTCCAATGTCCCGTAAAAACACTTGCAAAATAGCATTAGGAGTGGTATATCCACGAGCCTTCAGAGAATTCACATAAATAAATTGAAAAAATGTACATTTCGTCCTTACACCCAGGCCTACCTTCTCGTTTAATACTGCTCTTCAATGATTTCCACAATCTTTCAATATTTTGAGTATGTATACACCTATCATCTTCTCTTACAAATTCTAACGAATGATTTACAACCTCGTGCACATAACCCTCCTTCATCAGTTCTCTGTAAGCCTTCCAACCATCATTTATTATCTTCGTCCCTGGCAAAATGAAAGATTTTATCAGTATCTTTATCTCGATTACCTACTCTCGTGATGAAACAGTTCCTACTCTCTCTCTCTCTCTCTCTCTCTCTCTCTCTCTCTCTCTCTCTCTCTCTCAATTCCTCCAAAAACCCATATCTGGCGCTTTTCACTACGTGTTAAACTTCCTCTATTAAATTTACGAGTTACAATGTGAGATTCATCAATCTCCACAATTTTTCAAAATCCACCAATAGGAATAGAATTATTAACACTAATTACATAAGCCACCTCCCTACAAAAGCCATAATAATCTAACACAGAATTAATAGTCGTGCTGATTTCATATGCAGCAGCTTCTAGAGTTAAACCATGCAACCAACAAAAAATTAAACCAATACTTTGATGTACATTCAATTTCGCAAAACTGAACCACGTATTCACACAAAATGAAGTTCTTTTAGAACACTTATGACATCTTAGTCTATAAGGGAAATTCACCAGATCATTCCTCGAAACCACACAGAGTTTTCTTCACCACAATCCACACAATTCTTATTCTCGAACGACAGAATTAAACCAAAATCAATACAAAACTTTACACTCTTTTCTATATTAACGCATCTCTAAAAAATATCATAAATAGACAGAGTTTCAATCCCTTCGGCCATCAGACAAAACATACAACGTACAATCTCCAACATCAAACCCCCACAACGTACAACGTACAACCTCTAACTTCAAACCCCATCAAACCGACTACAACTCACAACTACAACCAATACCACAACTCTACTGTATAACCTATCAAATTAAAAAAAAAAAAATCACGGCGACACCTAGTATAAAAACCTAGAACTAACATACGAAAATCCCTAAAAATCACTAACATTTAACTCTAAATTTACAAAGTTGGTAGTACTAACTACATCCAACCAAGTGCCCGTCTTCAATGAAAATACCCTGTTGGTATTTTTTCTAACATAGGGAGAAGTGCAGGCATGTTCCACTTTATATTGAGTAGATCAAGTTAGAGTAGATTCCCAAGACGTAATTAGCTGTTTGCAATAATGTGTCATTATTTGGACTGGTGACATGAATTGCGTGTGGATTTCGAGTCTGGATATAGGAAGCAGTTTTGACATGAAGGTCGCTAGTCTGTGAGATCAGTGCTCACCCTGTTTACTGAGAGAACAGAGCTGTGAAGTCCAGGTAATGATATGCGTTACTATGTAGTTAACTTGTGAGTTGTGGTTGAATGCTTAATTCAATTTGACAATCTTTAAAAATTATTAAACCACTTTTGGGCAGTAAAAAATGTCCAAGGATGATAAACGTAGATCTGAAATGAGGACCAAATTGAGGAGTGAGCAAACATTAATCAAATTAGTTTTCGTAAGTGGCACCAATAGTAGGCCTACTGGCACAGTTGAAAAAGAAGAAACCTGAAATATATGCAAATATTCCTTTTTATGATAAGAGGTTTATTTGTTTTACTTTATTATTGTATTGTAAATTTTTGTAGCTCAGATGAATGTTATTCAATTGATCTTTTTAACCAGCATTGACTCTGATGACTGCTGTTGAAGGAGATGTGGACATATAGGCTACAGTGTTTAATAAGACATACATTGTCAAAGTGAAATAACTTGCAGCTTTGCAGATCGAATTGTTAATATCGAGTATAATAAAAAAGTGTAATACCATATCGGCGGGATGTTTATAGTTTTCGAAAAAAAAAAGTTTTATCTTTTTTTTTTTTTCCGTAAACTTTAATGTCGTCGTTGTGGATAATTACTGTGCATAGGCTCTTGATTTCTGTCAATACCAATAGCGAATGTAATAAAGAATATTTTTTTCCTTTGTCGTATTTCGATAGATTGGACGGTTTTCGTGTAAATTGAATAAAAATTATGCAGATTTGTTGCGTGACTAACAAGACTACATGTGTCAACTGAGAGCAGCTGTTGTCGCTCGACTTTCTTTCGATATGAGTAATGGTAGTCAAGGTCGTCTTGTCCCAGTATTACCACAGTCTACTATATACAGTCATGAAGCTTGGGATGATTTTTTGCAAATATCGTGGTAGTTGCTAGCTGCTTGGAGCGCTGTGAGTACTAGGAACAATAGACTGTGCCACAGCTATCATGATCTAATACAGGCCATAAGGCAGACCATGGAACTCGCTTAACCCGATCACGAAGCGCAACGTTTCAACCATATAAATTAGTTGGAATGCGTAAACAGTAACATATGTTTGTTTAAAATGTAGTGTAATTCCATTAATACAATTTAAAACAATGATTATGAGACCCTTCAGACATAATATACTAGCGAGTTAAGATGTAATATTATTTATGGTGTGAAAATTACGTTGTTCGTATGTGTAATACCTGCCTTTATTTCGATTAGATATTGCGAAATTCTTGTACATTCATTTATGCACGATTCAATAATGTTCAATTGCAACGCACGGATATTTAGATATGTTGAAATTATAGGTTATGTTTACTGTACGAGTTGCCCCTTTCTGTCGAAATTTAGTGATCTCCAATGCCTTGCCATTCATATGAAAATTATAGGTTATGTTTACTATATTTAACTTATATTCCTAAATTCGCAATCATACATTATACAGAGTGATTTATATAGAACTGACACATTTCTTTCATTAATTGTTTCAAAACGAATTGTGCTAGCAACAACTTATTATACCTAAAATGTAGAGGAATTTTGGGAGATTATTTACCTCTATAGCAAATGTTGAAAATGTCCTCCATCCTGCATAAGGCACAACTCAACACGTCGTTCCATGTTACTGGCCACTCGTTGGAGGACTCTGTTGTTAGCTTGAATCTCCTATGTGATGTTGTGCTTCAGATCGTCCAATGTCTGGGGACGTGTGGCGTAAACCCTGTCTTTTAAGTAACCCTATAGAAAGAAGTCCGGCGTTGTCAAATCCGGAGATCTCGGTGGCCACAGGTTCCTGGAAATTATTCGGTTGTCACATAACCGGATAAATGGAACCATGCTTCATCTGTGAACCAAGTGATGGACAATATGGCAGGATTTTGCACAATGAACGTCTGAAACCAACGACAATAATTCAATCTTTTATCCTTATCTGGTTCCTGTAGCTGATGAACAACCGTAACCCTATATGGCTTTACGCTGTCTGACACATTGAGTAGGTGTACCCTGTCTCCTGCGACAAACGTCTTAATGATTTTTTGGGTGACTGCTCCAGTCGTGCTCTTATGTCAACAGCAACCGTGGGAAGCCTAGATGAACGATGCTTGCCCTTGTCACTCACCAGAGATCCAATTGTTTCCAATTTGTTTACCAGTCCCAGTATTGTGTTTCTTTCGGGAGGATTGCGAACACCAAATTCTCTCTGGTATGCCCTTTGAGTAGCTGTGGCCACCGAGATCTTCGGATTTGACAGTGCCAGACTTCTTTCTATGGGGTTACTTAAAAGACAGGGTTTACGCCACACGTCCCCAGACATTGGACGATCTGAAGCACAACATCACACAGGAGATTCAAGCTAACAACAGAGTCCTCCAACGAGTGGCCAGTAACATGGAATGACGTGTTGAGTTTTGCCTTATGCAGGATGGAGGACATTTTCAACATTTGCTATAGAGGTAAATAATCTCCCAAAATTCCTAAACATTTTAGGTATAATAAGTTGTTGCTAGCACAATTCGTTTTGAAACAATTAATGAAAGAAATGTGTCAGTTCTATATAAATCACTCTGTAATTAAGCATAATGTCATGTAGTTAGTTAGTTATGTTTTATTTAACGACGCTCGCAACTGCAGAGGTTATATCAGCGTCGCCGGTTGTGCCGGAATTTTGTCCCGCAGGAGTTCTTTTACATGCCAGTAAATCTACTGACATGAGCCTGTCGCATTTAAGCACACTTAAATGCCATCGACCTGGCCCAGGATCGAACCCGCAACCTTGGGCATAGAAGGCCAGCGCTATACCAACTCGCCAACCAGGTCGACAATGTTATGTATGATACCCCGGACATTCAATTTGTCTTTATTTCAATACTAAAATTGAGAAATGAATTATTGTATTTATCTACTACTTAATGAAGTAACACAATTGTACGCACACTAATTTGATAAGAGTGGTATGATAAATGTTTTGTCTAAAATTAAGGAAGGTAGATGTGCTAAATTGAAATCACAATATAAATTCTTTTTTATTAAACCTCAAAAGAGCTTTCATTTTAAACTTGAACTGTTAACGTGAACAGATTATGTTAACATGTAAAATTCTCTTCACATTAAAATAACACAGTCTTGTAATTATTTCTGCAACATATTATGCAACAAGAAGTAAACGGAACTTATAACACATTACAGTAAATAAAGCTTAGCAATGATAAGCAATAAAGTTATAACATAATATTACACTGAGATCCATACACTGAAATAGAAAACCCGAACAAACATTACGGCCTGGTCTAGATCGAAAAACATTGACTGTGCCGTATTTCGCATTTTTGTGAAAAGCTATGTAAACTGTGAAATGTTCGTTATCGGTTGTAATAAATGTAAATGGCTAAAATACAATAATTTGTATAATAATATTGGACAAGGAGACGTTTGTAGTACTGTAAATTGTAAGAAAAATAGGTTAGAGTTATCCTTCTTCCGAAAGATCCAGGAAGGTGAGTTTATAGAATATAATATATATTTTATGAAAGTAATATATAAACCTTATGTATTTCATATGTCAATAGTGGAAGGAAGGTGTTAATTTTTTTTCAAAAGAACACGATATCGAAAGTACAATACATTTTATCGTCTGCTAGGGAAAGAGTTTGTGATGAGGCGCTAGTAGCGATCTTGGTGGTGAGCAACTATCTATGGATGCATATTGCAACTGTCTAGGTTTGCATATTTAGTAAGTATTAAGCTTCCTGACTGTATATACTAGACTGTGGTATTACGTTATCTTCCGATCTTAAGTGAAGTTCGTACTACCATTCAATTTAGCGTATCGCAACTGGCATGTCGCTCTACATGCGTATGCAGAAAGATTTCCGGTAGGGTATTAAATATTGTAGATAGTAAACTCTGTGGTTGTGAAAGTGTTAGTTGAAAATAGCAAACATACGTGTCAAAATATTGGATTAGCTTACCAAGTGAGTACCCTCTCTAAGGCCCGTAACACACTTGTAGAGTTTTCACCAGCGAGAAAATTAATACATTGATAACATGGATTCAAATGGGCGTCCACACACTGGAAGAGATTCTCGCTCAAGGCAAAAACTTCGCGTGAGTTTCTCGCTGGAATCGGTAGCTCAGCGAATTTTCTTGACACATTTATCAAAGATGTTTGACATTTATACTTTTTATGACGATTGAATGTAGAAAAAGAGATTACAGGTGGCGATGAATTGTATTGTTTTTATTTGAAAATGAGGAAAGATGGCTGATAATTGCAGTCAGAAACTTATCGAACTTGTACGATGTCACCCGTAGGCCTATTTATATGATACACGGGATGGAAACTATAAAAACACGAAACTTAAAGAAGAAATCTGGAGACAAATATCTGATTATCTGAAAATAAATAGGGATATATTTTATTTTGATGAGATTTAATAGTATTGATTAAACATTTGAAATAATGTATGTATACAGTATGTAACCATATTGTTCATACAGTTATATTGTTATTAAAAATAGACAATTTTGTTAACGAAAATATAATTTATTTTAATGGGTTAAATTAAAATATGAAAAAACAGTATCTTCTTTTCAGGATATAAAATAAATTTCATCAAAATTTTCAATTCACTATAAATAAACAAAGTAAAAAAAATGTGCACATTTTATGTAACTTTTCTGTTCGTACATCTGTACTTTTCTAAGTCTTAATTGCCAACTATTACACAAAATTAATATCTTGTAACACATTCTTTGGCTTTAATAACTTCCTCACATCTTCTTTTCATTGAAGAGACAAGATTCTTGCAAATCTCTGGGGTGATATTCTGCCATTCTTCTGCCACTATTCTTCTGAGCTCCGGATTGGATGTTACCTTGCTATTTCGTACCCTCCTTTTCAAAATTGGCCACAATTGTTCGGTAGAATTTAAATCCGCTGATTGAGGTGGCGTTTTGAGTTGATGGGGAACGTTCAAAATGAGCCAGGTCTTGACTATTTCGGCAGTGTGTTTAGGGTCATTATCATGTTGAAATATATAACTACCCTGGAAGCCCATTTTTTAGCACTTTCACTCAAATTTGTCATAAGAATATTCTTGTACATCATTTTATCCATAATTCCATCAATGAAGTGTATGTTTCCGACTCCAGAGCAAGACATACAGGCCCATATCATGATGGAACTACCTCCGTGTTTTACAGTAGGAATAGTATTTTCTTTCCTGAAGGCAGAGTTTGCCTTCCTCCACACTCTGTTGCAACTATCTGAGCCGAAAAGATTTATCTTCGTCTCGTCGGACCATATTACACGATCCCAATAGTCCTCCTCTTTAGAAACGTGTTCGTTTGCAAATAGAAGTCTTTTTATTCTATTTGACTCACTAATAAAAGGTTTCTTACGTGGTACCCTGCCATGATATCCGTGTTTCCACAATACACGACGAATGGTCTGGTTAGACATTTCTTTTCCTATAGTGTCTTGCACTTGTGAACGCAGTTTTTCAACACAACCTAGGGTCACGTCGAATTTGTTGTACAATGTATCTTTCGTCCCATTCATTTAATTTTCTTTCTTTTGGTTTTCGCCTCAAATTCTTCCAAGACCCTTCATAATTAAATTTGTTTACAATATGCTGAACTGTTGAATGTGTATGTCCAACAATTTTACTTATTTCCCTTAAAGATTTGCCTTTAAGGACAAGTTGAATAATAACTTTCTTCAGATCTTCTGAAAGTTGCTTTCGCTTCGCCATCTCGTACAGTATTGTCATGCTTGCAAGGTAAAAATGTAAACAAGGGAAGCCACAACTCAGCAGTAGCAAGCACGAACCGGTTAGCGTATTTTGAAACAGTGAGATAGGGCAAGACTTGTAAGTATACGAACAGAAAAGTTACATATCGAACACAACGAATAATGAAGATTTCTTTTTTAAATAACAACAAATGTTTTAAAGATACATTATAATTAAATATAATAGCGAATATTATGAATAAACTGCACGCGGTTATATACGTGAAGAAGAAAACAAAATTGTTATCTTATTTTACAGTTAAAACGGACGTTATCACAAAAATAGGGGCTGTACGAATAAGACTATTATATACTGTATGTCTTAACAGTTCATGTAATTTTAATCGGGATATAGCAAAGCATTCTCTATCATATCATGATAGGCAAAAAAAAAAAAAAAAAAAACTGTGGTCCATTGGACCTGAAATAACGCCTAAACGTATCATCATTCAAATCGAAACCAGTGTCCAAAACTCGCCCTTATTTTCGTAAGATACAATGTGATTTTCAGATATTTCTGGCTTTAATTTTAGGCCTACTTCTTCTTTTCATGAACAAACTATATTCATGTAACTCCATTTCCTCATCATCTGAATACTCAGATTCAACAAAGCGTTCGTACCTAATTTGTAAAGTACGCCAATATACTTACAAGTTATATATTTAAGTACGACAATATACGTAAATACATAACCTATAATATTTCCCCCAACGAGTGATTACTATAATCAGAAAAATGCTTTCTTCATGAAGGTAGTGCATAGATGATCATAGCGAGGTGTGATCTGTGATAGCGAGAACTCGCCAAGTGTGTGGAGGAGGCTTTTCCCCTCTTTCACGCTGGCGAAAACTCTGCAAGTGTGTTACGCGCCTAAAGGGGGTTCTATTCGCAGCACAATAGGCCTTTGCACAACATGGGACATCATGGCTATATTATTTATTCATTCATTCATTACACAGCGCAGAGATATTCATAGCTGTCTGCTAGCTGGTCTATGACATGGGCAGTGTAATTCCAACATTTCGCAATCGGGGTCGATAAACAAACGAAATTGGTAACAAGGAAGAGGAGGTCTTAAATTTGGTCGAGAAAAACCTGGACTGAAGCAGTCGCTTGATTTTGCAATATGTAGCCTTTTGTTTACTTCTGACTTCGGATGAGTTCAATGACTTCATGAGGAATCTTGGGCATTGCGATGTTGCCAGCATGTTTGAACTTTCTATTCAGTTATTTAATTAACCATACACTTAATCTCAAAACGTATGATACATTTTTTGTTTATTTCATGTAATCTATCCTAGGGTTCTTTCGCTTCCACTCTGTATATCAAAATATTGTTGTGAGGTTGGTAAAAGAGTAAATAATTGCAATCTCTATGCTTAGTAACAATTTAATTTCGATTGATATTTTCAAATTTTGGTACTAGTGATATATGTTTAAAATTCCACGTTGTATTGTCCTAAATAACAAAATGTCGTACCGTAAACTGGGGTAAACAGGATCACATGTGGTAAAGTGGATCATATATGTATTGTTAGATAAGTCAGCGCCACATGGATCACACATGCAAAGAATACTATTTTTAGTGGCATTTATAGAAGAACGGTTTTCTTTGCATGTGTGATCCATGTAGTGCTGACTTATCTAAGCAATACACATATGATCCACTTTACCACATGTGATCCTCTTTACCCCAGTTTACGGTACTCGAAAAGACTGCCGCACTTGGGGTAGGATAGAAATCAAACTCTTACACTTATTATGTTTTTATGTAAGCTATTTTCCGAAGAAACACCTCGCCTGTTATTATAAATCGTTGCTTCTGTTCTGTAAGATTTTGGTTTCCATTCTGTATTCAGTTTTCTTCAGATTTTAGTAGCAAATGACTGCCAGGCAGAAACAGATTGATGGCTAGTATACATGAAACTAACTTATTTGAAGTTATTTCTTGAGATGTCTGTATGTTCTGTAGGAAAGAAATTTATCGAATCTGCAAGTGGGGGGCATGAAGACAGAATGCATGGACCACAGCTGTGATCTCACATCGGATGTAAATGTTGAAGACACACCGGTGCCTTTTAGCTTTGCTGTGGTAAAATGTGAAGATGAAGACATTCCAATGCCGATCAGCTCTGCTGTGTTGAAGTCTGAAGTTGATGTAAGTGGCTCACTATCTATTAGAGATAGGATAAACTGTTCTTTTTATGAAACAGTTTCGACTGTAACTGTTTCATGAACGAAACTGTTCCAAAATAACAGTTTCAAAGATAACAGTTTCATAAGAATATGTTTACAACATCAGTGCCAACTGTTCCAACTGTTTGAACCTCTCATCTGCTTCGGGAACATGTTTCAAGGCCCTTGAATCATCTTTAAATCACCTGTTCAGTGCATTATGACAACGAAAGATAGTTGTAGGTTATTATTAAGGGTACAGTAAATAACTACAATTCAAAATAAATCGATTTTAGTAAAAATAACGCATATAACCCTAGGAGAGTTTAATAACGATGACATTATCCGATGATATTTTTCGCAGTATATTAATAATTATCACTATGTCAGGGTACCATGAACACATTCTCCATCAATGGACAGCTAATAATTAGGAGATTTATTAGGGAATTTGATTCGTACAATTAAATTGCGCGATCCTACATAGGCTACTGTTGCACGAAGGCCGGTGGAACATGGATATTATATTATCTACTTTCCATTGGAGGTCAATGATAGTGCTACATGTGGCCTTTGCAAACAGCAAGGAAGAGGAAAACTGTTTATCTCTTGGAACCTTGTGGAACGTTGATATCACTGGAACAATGTAACACTCTTTGGAACAGTTGGAACAGGTTATATTACGAAACTGTTTCGATACGAAACAGTTTCAACTGTGAAACAGTTTCAAATAAACTGTTCCAGCTTTTTTTTACCCATCTCTACTATCTGTACTTTACAGTACATTAATTGAGAATACTATTAATTTTTCTCATATTTTCTCAACTTAAACTGCTTTCATTTTAGATTTGAAATAAACTAGTAATTCACAAACATATATTTCTGGTAGACAACAGACAATATTCTCGAAAGCATGGGAAAACTTATTCTGCCTAGGAAAGGAATTTCTTTGTAACTTTTCAATGCTTGGGAAAGTAACCTTCTCTTCATTATTTACTCACTTTTCCAGCAAGATTTGTGCCATCTGAACAGAGTTCAAGAGGAACAGAAAGTGGAAGTATCATCAGAGGAGGATGAAGTGTTCTCTGAAAGGTAAGTGTAATGTGCTGGTTATGCGTCTTTCAGTCTTTCATAGCTTCAATTAATGATGACGTAGGACAAATTTTATAATGTATTGTACGGTTTTGTTTCTCATATATTTATATAGTTATTCATATTCACGCCTCACCTTATTTTGGTACTGAATTATCATTACCATATGTCCTGCTTTACAGTAAAACTCCAACTATCCGTCACCCTATTAACCGATTGTCAGATTATTCGACTTTTTTTTGCTACAGAAAAAATATGAAGTACTGTACAATATGTTTGTAGGTAGTTTTCCAAAAGGAATGCTTTGCTGTCGGCAACAGAAATAGTTACTTGTAAAATAGTCATTACCTGCTTTCAAAGAAATTACCTCAAGAACTTTCACAATCCCGTGTACCATTCAGACCTTATCTTTACTATTAGAGTGGCAGTTATGCAAAATGTCTTCCATAATTGTCAAAGAAAACGTATTGTGTTAATTAATGAAAAAAATTACAAATATTTTAGAGGTTTGAGAAAGGAGAAACTGTGGTTAATGTTGCTTCAAAGTATGTGAGTACAACTGAAAGCGATTAAAAAAAAAAGATATGTAAATCTCCAACATGGGACTTCTAGTGTTCTTGTATTTCCACTTAATTTATGAATAGTACATTATGCAACGAGGCTATAATGGTAGTAATTAAGATGCGAGTATGTTTGTTTATGAAACGAGCGCAAGCGCAAGTATTCATGTTATGGTTATGTGAGGAGCGGAACTGACCTGAATTGTGATATGTGCGCAGACGCGAAAGTATTGATTTTTTCCGAGGCACGAACGTCACTGACCTTGATATAATGTAAAGAATAACATGAACATTAGGCTTGATATAACCTGGAAATTGATTTAGAATTGAAAAACGAGATGACAAATTGAATTTATTTGAATATTATTTACAATTAACGCTAATTATTATAGTAACAGAACATAACCTTCTGCGACAGTATTGGATTTCCAGCCTCCGTGACTTTTCGCTAATTGTCTTTCGATTGCATATCCGAGAATAATTGATAATGGTACAATGGTGATTACTCATTGGCTGAACAACTGAATTATAATGAATAGGTGTACTTTAATGAGGCGTATTAAAGTGCTAAGGGCTACTACCAGGTGTATAATTATTACATTTCGGTATGGCCGAGCTTAAAATCTTTTATGATACGGATTATCCGACTTTTTCGATTAACCGTTCAGTCCACCCCCTTCATTACCACGGATAATAGAGGTTCTACTGTACGTATTTTTCTGCTGTCCTTTGAGAATCATGATCTCTTGTAGTGTGCGATCAGATATCACTACTTTAATTCTCATTATTGCTATTGCATTTGCAGTCCCTGTGCATCATGCTAGATCGCTCTGTTCGTGCTGTGCAATTCGACCACTGTGAATGTTGCCACATGTTTTACATTTTTATTATAATGCTGACATAATGTAACAATGACTAATAGAGCACTATATCCCTAAGCAATGTTGGCAAGAAGCAGTGTTCTTTTCGGATTTTGTTATAATGACAGCAGTTCTATATAATTTGTTCAGTGCATCATTTCGTCTTGATACATCAGGAATATTTTTATATATTTTATTTAAAATTGGTTATATAACGACGCTGTATCAACTACTAGGTTATTTAGCGTCGATGAGATTGGTGATAGCGAGATGGTATTTCGCGAGATGAACCCGAGGATTCGCCATAGATTACCTGGCATTCGCCTTACAGTTTGGAAAAATTTCGGAAAAAACTCAACCAGGTAATCAGCCCAAGCAGGGATCGAACCCACGCCCGAGCGCAACTTCAGACCAGCAGGCAAGCGCCTTAACCGACTGAGCTACGCCGGTGGCTTATTTTTGTATGTTTTAATTCTCATTGTATCATTTTCACCTCTTCATTACGTTTACCCTTATTTAATATCTTTATTTGTTATGCTATCTAAATGCATTATTTACACTTGCCCATGAAGAGTGAAAAATGTTAGATATTTAAATCAAATACAGTAACCGGAACTTCACTTGTTTCCTTATTTCATTAGTGTCTTTTATTTCTTATTCTTGGTCACTTGAAAACTGTTGTTTAACGCCTTTAGCATTGTCATAAGTATCATCAAACGTTCACTTGAGAAAAATAATGCCCCTTGGTCTGTAAACATATTTCTGTTGGAGTATTCACTACAGTAAAATCCCTTGTATCCAGCACCCAAATAACCGGCAATACCAAAACAACAGCACTTTTGGCTAGGTCCAAAAAAATTAGTCGTTCATGTGAAAGGGAAGAGTCAGAAGAAGATGTGAGTGGTTTTCTTGAATCGCACATTCCGCATATTGTGCTTCTCTTTACATTGTTCACGCATGAAAATATAGACTGAAAACCCCGTTATGTCCCTGGAGTAAATCGGGTAGCATCGGTAAGTTGTCACTTAGGCCTTGCAAATAATGCGCAAAGACAATATCTTTAAATTTACCACTTGAAGTCGTCCGTTTCGAAGGGGTGTTGGATGAGTCTAAATAGAAAGTGTGAAATTTTCTGTTCCTACAGTGCATAGGCGCCGACATTTGAAAATCTTGGGGTATGCTCATCATGTTAACTTTAAAACTCATAATTACCCCCTATATAATTATAGTAAATGAATCGGTCCATACAGAAAGGGCTTCAGTCACACATTTCAAAAAACGAGATATAGATGGAAATCATATCTTTATGGGTGGCTCCATCGGCCTGTGCAGAAAGGTATTCAGTCCAATGTTTGGAAAGATAGAAACTGAAGCATCAGGCTCAGAGTTCTATGCAGAAAGGAATAGAGTAGGCATTTACAGAATGTTTTCTTGAGTGTTCTCAAAACTAGGTCTAATGGACTAAAGCCCTTTCTGTATGGAGCGATTCAAATGTAAATGCTACAAAATTAACTTAAAATACATGATCACTCACCTAAATAGGGAGAGACTGCAACGTGCTCCTCCTGACAGTTGTTTTGCTGATGAATTCGTTGATTAGAGGTTCCAGGTTCAGTTCCCTTGCAAGATCAGAATGGATGTTCAATAATGCTGCATGATTTAATCGGTCTTGGTTTTTGGTGGCTCTGGTGTAAGTTTCCAATCTTCGAAGTGGAGAAAATGAAAGTTCTGCAGTACACGTGGATACAGGTATCGTTAAAAGAAGTCGCAATAATTTTACATATTCTGGTAACATGTTCTTCAGAGCTACACACTTGTCATCCTCTGTCCTACCCATATATGCACTACACTTTCAAAGCTATCTAGTGTAACATTATGTTGTTTTACCACATCCAACAAAATATCTCTGTGAAGAGTCAGTCTAGCATAGTCGAAATCGTCAAGTAACGCAACTACTATCTCCTTTGCCTAATAAAAACTGTTCTATTTTGACAAGGTGCGACATTGTTTCGGGCGAAAATCTGCTTTTAAAGCTGTTTACAGTTTGATCCACTACCTCAAAATATCAAATTCGCAACTTTTCTTGAATATCTGATGAATTATGCTTGTCACCACCTCCTAATTTTAATGGTAATTTTCTAGGGCGTGAAACAGTGGAGAGACTTAATTGCAAAGCATCACACTTTTCTTTAGCATGTTCCTAAAGTGATAAAAATGTGTCTGCATTTCTGGCTCCTTCTATTGAAGACAAAACAGCATCTACAGAATTATGAGTAAGGCAGAAATTCAATGAAACTTTTTGAAGTACTGCATTAAGTTTTCCTATTCTTTGGAATACAAAAATTATCATCTTGCTATGAAACATAGTTTCAAATTTTTGGAGACATTTTAGAAATCCTTTAGCTTTTGCACCAGCATCATTTCTTTCATCTTGCTTATCATTAAGAAATTGCAAATGAACTTCATAATTATTATCTATGCACAACAGAGACATAACACGCATGCACCATCTCGTTGGACAGAATGGTCTTAAACCTTGACCTGCTTCAATGTCATGAGAATCTCAAAGCAAATGTTCAAGATTTTAGAACTTTCTTAGCCTCTTGGGTGAACCACGAATAAATTAAATCAAATCTTTGAGAATTGACAGAATATCTGTTAATACTGGAATGTTATTAAATGAGTCTTGAAGAAGTAAATTTAGGGAATGAGTCAAGCAGTGAATGTAAATAGCCCTGGGTTGAATTTCTTTTATCCATGACTGTAATCCTTGCAGACAAACCGCTAAGGTTTTTTGCGCTGTCATAGCATTGCCCACGACAATTGTTCACAGAAATAAAATATCTTAATAATATATCCTTCACAGATTTAACCAGGTTATCTGAATCAGTTAATGGGAGCTCATAAAAACCACAAAACAACTCATGAACAGCAAAATTTTGGTCAACAGTACGAAAACAAACAGACATCTGCTCTTTAATTGATATATCGGATGTTTCGTCCCATATTAATGCATATAAATCATATTCTTTTATTTGTTGAATCAAAATTCTCCGAAGAGACATGCTTATCAATGTTATAATCTCATCAATTATGTCATGAGACATCCACCTGTAACTAGTCTGATTAAGCCGTAGTTTCAGTTCGGTTACATCCTTGGAACGTAATTTCAGAAGATTGACAAAATTAGAAGACTCATCAACATGACCACGTAAGGGCAATCCTTGGCAAACAAGAACAATATTGAAGTAAAAATTTTCCTTAAACAAACTGTAGCAGCCTGCATTTCTTTTGCTTTAGAATGACTAATTGATGACAGAATATTTACTCCTTTTTTCATTGAACTATTTGTACTGAGTCCACATCTGTGGAGTAACGGTTAGCGCGTCTGGCCGCGAAACCAGGTGGCCCGGGTTCGATTCCCGGTTGGGGCAAGTTACCTGGTTGAGGTTTTTTCCGGGGTTTTCCCTCAACCCAATATGAGCAAATGCTGTGTAACTTTAGGTGTTGGACCCCGGATTCATTTCACCGGCATTATCACCTTCATCTCATTCAGACGCTAAATACCTAAGCTGTTGATAAAGCGTCGTAAAATAACCTACTAAAAAAAAATGTACTAACTGAACACATATGCAAATTACTTTTTTCATGAGATTTGAATCGTTTTAGAGCAACAGATTAGTTCTTAAAGCCATATTTAACGAATGCATTATAGGAATCCTTGTTCGCAGTAACAATTTTTTGAGGCAATCTCTCGTTTTCACACATAGACCTACACAAAAAACAATAAACTCTGTCATCTTTTTCGTCATACTGAATCCATGTATATGTTTTTACCCAATGTTTTTGAAAAGTCCTGCCCCAACAGCTGCCACTTTCAGTACCGGTATCATTTTTCGTGGAATTACCAGAAATAGTAACAGGGATTTCATTGTCACAAGCTGCCGAAGATGGATCACTTTTACTGCTACACGTTGACGATTCGATATTACCATCACCATCACGATTATCAGTCGAAGTCCTTTTGTATTTCAATAAATACTTATGCATTTTAACGATTTTGACACCCAAGACGTGAAGACAATATAATTTCAAGCATAAGTGACACAGGTCAAACAGAACACAAACTAACCTATAGCGGTCTACATGTTCTGATTTCTGACTACTTCGTTCAATTGTTGAAGTCTGCAAATTCAAATTCAGTGTAAGTTACACTATATCCAACATGATTTCACAAGAAAAAATCTCTCACTGGCTGTCGCGTTTCGTGATTGTTGCAGAGCTAACAGTTAAAGCACAAACAACTTCGCACAGTTGTTACAAGTACTGTCCATTTACTGGATGTTTTAGCTAGAAGGGATGGGGCACTCTTCGCAGCAGATATGTCGGCTCACTGGTAACGTATGTGGTTGTGACAAAAGGTCATCCTAAAAGAAACCACTAATTAAATTCGTAGTATAAATGTTTTCATCATGTCGTACCCAACCAGCTTCATTTCTAGTTATTTAATACAATAATTAAAAGTTACAAGTACAAGTCTCCAGGTATTGATCAAATTCCAGCAGAATTAATACAAGAGGGTGGAAGCGTATTATCTAGCAAAATTTATAAACTTGTACTTGCAATTTGGGAAAAGGAAATTGTACCAGAACAATGGAAGGCGTCCATAATCGTACCTATTTTTAAGAAGGGGGACAAGACTAACTGTAGTAACTTTCGAGGACTATCACTTTTGTTGACGTCGTACAAAATTTTGTCGAATATCCTTTTGAGAAGATTAACTCCATATGTTGATGAAGTAATTGGGGATCATCAGTGTGGTTTTAGGTGTAATAGATCGACTATTGATCAGATTTTTTGTATTCGACAGATATTGGAGAAAAAATGGGAGTTTAAGGGTACAGTACATCAGTTATTCATAGATTTCAAAAAGGTGTATGACTCGGGTAAGAGAGAAGTTTTATATAATATTCTTATTGAATTTGGTATTCCCAAGAAACTAGTTCGGTTAATTAAAATGTGTCTTAGTGAAACTTACAGCAGAGTCCGTATAGGCCAGTTTCTATCTGATGCTTTTCCAATTCACTGCGGGCTAAAGCGGGGAGATGCACTATCACCTTTACTTTTTAACTTTGCTCTAGAATATGCCATTAGGAAAGTTCAGGATAACACAGATGGTTTGGAATTGAACGAGATACATCAGCTTCTTGTCTATGCGGATGACATGAATATGTGAGGAGAAAATCCACAAACGATAAGGGAAAACGCGGAAATTCTAGTTGAAGCAGGGGCGTATTTTGCGGGCTACCGGGGCTACCGGCGGTAGCCCAAGGAAATTACAAAAGAAAAAGTTTATAATATAACATAATGTAATAATTTTGTATTATTAGTTTTACCATAGTAATTAAAATTAAAGTAATTGTTAGATATATTTTGTGTAATAATAGGGTCAGCGGTAGCCCAAACCCTTTAACCAGTATACGCCACTGAGTTGAAGCAAGTAAAGCAATTGGGTTGGAAGTAAATCCCGAAAAGACTAAGTATATGATTATGTCGCGTGACGAGAATATTGTACGAAATGGAACTATAAAAGTTTGAGATTTATCCTTCGAAGAGGTGGAAAAATTCAAATATCTTGGAGCAACAGTAACAAATATAAATGACACTCGGGAGGAAATTAAGCGCAAAATAAATATAGGAAATGCCTGTTATTATTCGGTTGAGAAGCTTTTGTCATCTAGTCTGCTGTCAAAAAATCTGAAAGTTAGAATTTATAAAACAGTTATATTACCGGTTGTTCTGTATGGCTGTGAAACTTGGACTCTCACTTTGAGAGAGGAACAGAGATAGAGGGTTTTTGAGAATAAGGTTCTTAGGAAAATATTTGGGGCTAAGAGGGATGAAGTTACAGGAGAATGGAGAAAGAGTTACACAATGCAGAGCTACACGCATTGTATCCTTCACCCGACATAATTAGGAACATTAAATCCTGACGTTTGAGATGGGCAGGGCATGTAGCACGTATGGGCGAATCCAGAAATGCATATAGAGTGTTAGTTGGGAGGCCAGAGGGGAAAAGACCTTTGGGGAGACCGAGCGTAGATGGGAGGATAATATTAAAATGGATTTGAGGGAGGTGGGATATGATGGTAGAGACTGGATTAATCTTGCTTAGGATAGGGACCAATGGCGGGCTTATATGAGGGCGGCAATGAACCTGAGAAATATGAGATTCAGTAATAAATTTAACTATAACTCAGAAACGGGAAATAATAGGCAATGATTACAAGAAGGGCTCAAGAACAATAGTCACATACATAGTAAATGCTCCAAATTCTTCGTAACTTGAACATAACTCGCGCACTCTTACCTACTCAATCTATGCACTCTCTTAGACCACATCGAGTCAACTTAAGAATGTGATACTAAGGAGCACCACAGTACCTACCGTCATAGGACATTAGTTCATGCCACTGCATTACTACAAATAGGACTTCATTTTAATGTCAACATGTTCCTTCTGACTGACTTATGACTACTGCAGAAAGCTCAACTTTTCTATTGAAAAAATTACATGTGATTTCAAACAAAACGTTTACACATCTTGCTAAACAGAGATTCTTCTGTGGCTCCATCAACATATGTCTCAACCTTATCAATAATCCATACTCAATTGAGTAATGCAAGCCAATTTTGCAGTAGGCATACCAACTATGAAAAATTCATGAGAGTACTCTTACCCAACTGCGCAACGTTACCGTGCAGGATGTTTACTGGTAACGAAAGTAACAAAAAGTAACTAATTTAAAGAATTGCTAACGAAATGTAACGAATGTAAACAACTCAAAGTATTATGGATAACGAAATTATGTATATTGTTTTGCTTCACTTATTTATTGTTGGTGCCACTGTCTGAGCTGCTGTGGTCGAAAGTCAGCGATTACATTTTAAACTACGTCTTGAACTTGGGATATTTTCTGAGTCACCCATTTTCTTCCAAAAGTCTCCGATGTTTTTGCAGAATGTAAGGTTCTTATCTTCAATAGGAAATGACAGAAAATTCTTTCCCTCCTTCAATAAATTGTAATTTTCGTTCCAGGCGGAAGTATTCTTATCCTTTAATCTGCAGGCGAACAATTTAGAAGTCTTCTTGGAAAGATTTAGGTCCATAATCAGGTCGCTTACTTCGCTCTGGTCAAATCTTTCACTATGTGAAATTTTTGAAAATCACTATCACTTCCATAGTTTCTTTGCTTATGCTATATACAAGAGTTATCATCTGAGATTTTCTGTAACTCATTGAAGAGTCGAATGGGTACGAACTCATAACTGAAAGTAGATCAGGATGTGACCACTTACCTTAATTATTTCGATTGATGCCCATGATATTGACCGACACAAAAATAACAGTAGTCGAAATGTTTTTTTCTTTCCCTCCAAACCATTGGTACTCCAAATTTCATGAAATGTATTTTTCCATTTGTCTACTGGCATAAATGCTCTGTAGGTTACATGCAACATAAGGAGCCCATGTCTTAGTCTGATCTCAAAGTTTGACATTAAAATAACCTAGATATGCTCTCTTCACAACTTCAGAAATTGATTTTCTACTTGCTTTATGTGTGTACTCCCCACAAATATGACATAGTAAGTTGGAATAATTCAAGCTCAAGTCTTTCCGACGCTCGATCTGCATAAATGAAATTGTATGAGTGGGAATGTAATTATACACACCTCCTATACGATCGTAACTATGACTACATTTCAGAATCCAATGTTCCGGATGTAAAAATTACAGCTGGAAACACGTACACACTCTCACAATAGTGTACTTGATAACTTGTACGCACGCAGAACACAAACTAGAAAACAAATGAACAAATTGCGATGCGCAACTGTCTGTAAAGATGAAATGAAATTTATGTGGCCTACTAAATCCATAATAAGTATTTAGAAGTTATTACAGATAATTTAACAACTTAGTATTGTAATATATTGTATTATGTAATCATTATATAAATTCATCTGTATTTACGAAATAGAGCTGATATACGATGAAAGAGTAATGGAACGGAGAAAAATCCTCTCCG
This sequence comes from Periplaneta americana, assembly GCF_040183065.1. Taxonomy (NCBI): domain Eukaryota; kingdom Metazoa; phylum Arthropoda; class Insecta; order Blattodea; family Blattidae; genus Periplaneta; species Periplaneta americana. The sequence goes on along the minus strand of NC_091133.1, from coordinate 7,350,353 downwards.
GCGCCGGGATTTGGACCCAGGTTTTCAGCTCTACATGCTGATGCTTTATCCACTAAGCCACATCGGATACCCACCCTGGCGCCAGGCATAATCGTCTCAGTTTAAGTTCCAACTCTTGGGTTCCCTCTAGTGGCCGCCCTCTGCACTACGTCATAGATGTCTATGAATGTAGGACTGAAGTCCACACATGTGCTGAGGTGCACTCGTAATGAGTGACTAGTTGGCCGGGATCCGACGGAATAAGCGCCGTCTTAAATCACGAAGTGATTTATTCGTGATTTACGCATATCATGTATATTATTTAATGTACCGAAGTACATATAATATTTCCATGCAGATATTCTGCGTCATCATACGATGAAAGAGTAATGGACTTCAGTCCTACGTTCATAGACATCTATGACGTAGTGCAGAGGGTGGCCACTAGAGGGAACCCAAGAGTTGGAACTTAAACTGAGACGATTCTGTCCGGTGCCGGGGTGAGTATCCTGTGTGGCTTAGTGGATAAAGCATCAGCACGTAGAGCTGAAAACCCGGGTTCAAATTCCGGCGCCGGAGAGAATTTTTCTCCGTTCCATTAGTCTTTCATCGTATGATGACGCAGAATATCTGCATGGAAATATCATATGTACTTCAGTACATTAAATAATATATAGAGCTGATATAGTTTATCCAATGCCATATTCTGAATCTGTGCCTCATATAACTCCAAGAATAGGTCTTGAAAACCAAGGCACCAAGAAAAATGTTTTATTTTTTTGTTACGATAGTGCGTGGAGTGCAATTCACGCAATTTTAGCATTATGTGAAGTAAGCATAGTGTGCGTGAAGTAATAATATCAGTGCGTGAAGTAATAATTTGAGGTTATAGAAGAAAAATATTGTATGGTAGACATTCGTGAAGTTGTATTTTGACAATCGTGTATTTGAAAAACTCAACAAGCCTCGTTCTCAAACCTACACTCCTGTCTAAATGCTACCTACTTCACGATAAATTATTATTTTCTTATTTACCTGTGTTCTTATTAGCTGATGTTGGAATGTGGTTCCTTCGAAGTATGTATGTATAAAATGATTAATATATTTTGATCTCACCACATTGACAATTACGGAGACTGATACATTTTTATATTCATTTCAGCATTGTGGATAATGTTGAGAAGAATTTACCGCAGGAATGCGCCAGCATTGATCTTGCGGAACACAAATTGACACAGTGTGGTAGCAGCAGACCAGACAGTTCAAACATTATGGACATAAGGCGCACTTCTATCAAGTGCAACGAGGTTTTTGTAACACCGCAACCTATGAAACTCCATTTGCATGTATACCCAAGAAACAAGTCATTCAACTGCAATGTCTGTGGGAAGTGTTTCTCAGATTCAGCAAATTTAAACAAACATACACCCATACACACAAGGGAGAGGCCATTCAAATGCGAGGTGTGTGGAAAGTGTTTCTCGCAATTGGGACACCTAAACGAACATTTACGCATTCACACTCGCGAAAGACCATTCAAATGCGAGGTGTGTGAAAAGTGTTTCTCCCAAATAGGACATTTAAAGCGACATGTACGCATTCACACAGACGAAGTGCCACTCAAATGCGATGTGTGTGGGAAGTGTTTCTCGGAATCGGCAGTTTTAAGCCTACATGCGCGCATACACACAGGGGAAGTGCCATTCAAATGCGATGTATGTGGAAAGTGTTTCTCACAATTAGGACAATTAAACCGGCATGTACGCATTCACACAGGCGACAGGCCATTCATATGTGAGGTGTGTGAAAAGTGTTTCCCAGAATCGGCAGCATTAAGACGACATGCACGATTACACACTGGCGAAAGACCATTCAAATGCGAGGTTTGTGGAAAGTGTTTCACACAATCGACTGCTTTAAGCAGACATGGCCGAATACATTCGGGCGAAAGGCCATTCAAGTGCAATATGTGTGGAAAGTGTTTTTCCCAATTTGAGCACTTAAAAAGACATTTACACATTCACACTGCCAAAAAGCATTCAAATGCTACGCCTATGGAAACTGTTTTCCACAAGACGGACATCTCTACAATTCTGCCTTCGTCCACACAGCCACGAGACCATTGAAATGCGAAAGTTTCTCAAATTGCCGTCAGCTCAAGATTCACACCCGCCTACACTAAGGTCAGACACCATTTTAATGCAGTGTGTTGTGGGAAGAGTTATCCTGCATCGGGAAGTCTGAAAAATCTTCATTCACAGGCGGAATACCTTTGAAATGTGTATCTGTGGAATATGTTTCACGTATAAGAATAAGTTAAGAAGGCAGATTTGCTGGAAGAATGAGAGTTTTAATACACATAAACAGTAAGAATTTCTGAGTTACCATGCCTACTTGCAGTTGCTTATTGGGGAAATACAGCAGCTACAACCACAAAAGTAGATGTAGTGTCGCCGCGCGTAAGTTTAGTATTGTGACTTTTAATTCAACACAATAATGTTGCTTTTATTCACAACAATAATGACTTTCTATAACTGAATTTAAACACTCTCGTCAACAATGGGTATTTCACTCCACATATCAACACAGTATTCGTTATTGCACTCCACAGACGACAATGACAATTGAAGGGTACACGGGAAAAACGAACAATGTCACAGTGCTGTTAAGGGTGATGTCATTATCTAATTCACTGTATTACTACAAACTTTAGTGTTATTTTTACCAAAAGTGGTAAAGGAGAATTAAAACAACGGATACATTCATCATTTCCTTCATGACAAGTAGAAACACCAATAAATTTTGCAGTAATATACTGAAATAGATCACTATCTCAATCTTAATGGAAATGTGACATTGTTCGTTTTTCCCGTGTACCCTTCAATTCACTTGGATTATTGAGAACAACAATGTACTGCTAATCTCAACTAATATTCACCAAGCACTATTCACAACACAAAACTGTCAGTTCTCAGTTCACAGTTCGTTTGCCTTGGCTAGTTCTTCTAGCTCAGTCACTCAAGTTCACAGTATTGCAACGGTGGGCCTCTGTGTACTTTGAATAGTTGATAAAAGTAGTGAGTAAACAGTACTTCAATAATAAAGTATTATCCCGCCGTAGAAAGCTATGATAGGGTCGACTGTCTCTTTGGTAAGGTGGTACAAAGAAAACACTTCATGTAAATGATCAACACACTGTGTTCACATTTATTAATCACACTCTCAAAAAAAGAAAATGAACCAAGGACTCCAGTAAAGTACAATCACTGATAATTCACTACTCCAACTAACTTGGATTATTATTGCAGTTAACTGAACTGGCATTCGCCATTACACCGACTAGTAACGCCATCTGTACTCATAGTTGGTAATCATTAGTAGCTTGCTAGACAAGTCTCAACTTGTCTGATATGGTAGCAATTACTTTTACACAACCAATGTTTAAACCCTTGACGAATGCCAGCCTATTCTCTCATACTCTATATGAAACCAAAATCTTTCTACTAATCATACCAAATTTAACATAACTGACATATAAAAACCTGGTGTGATTTCTGGTAGGCCAGTCTCGAAACCAACATAACAATGGTCTCTCTTCAACTTTCACGCCATCCCAAATCACACAGCACACTGCATCCCAGCTCGGCTACGTTACCGCCTGTAGTGAGTCGCGAACCCCGTTCGAGACCCGGCTACACCAGTTCACGCCCCTGCCCTCACTGGGTTATCTGCGATCCCATCCCAGATAGTCGCCACACGCACAGCTCTCCACAGCTGTCGTCCAACCTTCCGCCTTGAGTGTCTCCCTCACACTAAACTCAAATCGAAATTCTCCCTAAAACTCAAACTGTATGGTAATGCTCCCCCAAAACCGACGCCAAAAGCAAAATGGCCAATAACATACGTGACTTGTCACGTGATCACAAAGTTCGCTCCTGATACGTGAGGAATAATAGAGCAATAATGGAAGAAATGAAACAAGCTATCTAAAGGAGAAAGAAAGACTAAAAATGGAGAAGTAAAGCCATCTATGAAAAGATGAGGTAAACTAATACTAAAAAGGAAATAATAGGAATAGAAAAGAAAGAAAGAAAATGAAAGGAAAGAAATGAACATGGTGTGCCGAAACCAAATGGCACAGTATATCGAACCCAAGACTTCCAGAGACAGCCCACTGCACTCGAACTGAAGACTTCCAACTGCGTTGCTTCCGCCTGGACGCTGCTCAAGTTCACTCGCGTGTCGAACCCTAGACTCCTGGGCGCTGCTGATTCACAAGCTGAACTCGCTGTCCAATACTAACAACAACTGGTCTCTTCGAAGGCTGCTCGCTTTTTATTAGTTAAACCACACTTTCCGGAAACTACGATTTCGTGAACAATCTCGTTACAGTAACCGGTTCGCGTGGCTTTTCGAGACTTCCAGCTTCCCCCTCTTACGTCCGTCCCTTCCAGTTCGCGCGGCCGCGCCGTGCCAGAGCTGGCCGACTTGCGTCTTTCCCTCTCTCCACCGCCTGGCGCCCCCTCCCTTCTGCCGGACGCGCACGAAGCTCCCCGAAGTAGCGAGAACTTTCCATCATGGTTGCCACAGTATTTTTATATTGTATTCATATATTTGCCGAAAGGATTTTTATGTATTCTATTTTAAACTGACTATTACACTTTTACTACGTCAGACTACTTTTCACCAATAAAACTTTATGAAAGGACGTGTTTCAACCAATCATGGCTGTTTATCGCACACTTTTATCACTTCTCTAGCATTTGTTTATTTCTAGCACTTCTCTAGCATTTGTTTTTATCACTCCCCTAGCATTTCTTTCTTTGCCAACATTTCAAAATGCAAATTCTTTACGGTACTATAAAACGTGCTTTGCGATCGTCATTTGTTTCCCGCATAGTTGATTGAAAATGGCAGCTCCATTCAAATGTTTTGGTGAAGGTCACATAAGTGAAATAGAATTTTAATAAGTCAATTAATATCTATTTTATTCTGTTAGAGTACTTTATTCCTTCTAATTTTTATATACTTTCATCTGTTTTTATCTCTCCCTATCATTTGTTTCTTAGCCAACATTTCAAACTGCAAATTTTTTTACGGTACTATTAAAACATGCTTTGTGATCGTCATTTGTTTACCGCATAGACAGTCAACTGAAAATAACGGCTCCGTTCAAACGTTTTGAAGAAGCTAACATTAGTAAAATAGAATTTTAGCGAATTAAATAATACTGTATTGTATTAGAGTACTTTATTTCTTATAATCATTATATAGCCGACTTTCTTGTAATCGCGTAATGGTCAATTAAATCCCACTCGAGTTTTGATTTTCTCTAGATAAATCAAAACCTCTAGTGAGATTACTGTTGATAATAATAGGAAATAATCTTTAAAAATTAAGCCTCTCAGCAGCTATGTATTCGTGGTGTGTGCATACGCAATTTATAAACTGTAATGAGTCCCTTAGATGGGATTTTATTAATTTCTTGTCTGATATTTTCTTTTAAAGAAAGAACAGGAAAAATTAATACAGAATTTACACAACGATCGCAATGGGTTCATCCAGTAGGCCCGTAGCTCAACTCACTATATGTATGAATGCAAAGTTTGTAAACGTGTTCCTGACATGATATATATTGTAAAGTTCATTAGGTCAGGATTTATTGTCATACATTCTAAAAAGAAAAATGTTTACACCATTGGCACTTTTAGGCATTAAGATAATAACCATATTGATGCACTTTTAGTTTCACATGCACTGTTTCTAGGAATTTCTATTAGGTTATTTTTCCATTTATTTTACTCATAGAATTTTTACATTGTCTTATAAATTTCGTTACATACAATTTTTGCAGTACATGTTTTCAAATGGAAATTCTGTTACTGATCCTCCAAGGATCGCTTCAGTCTTTCATATAGAAGTGCCTTTAGTTGCAAGTGATACCCTGAAGAACTGGGCACATTTTCAAGTGCAAGAGTTTGAGGTGGGGAATGCCATGCCACAAGGACTGTCACCAGCAACATGGAGCTCGAGCAACCTCTGCACAGACTGTAGCCTTGTGAGCTGGGGCTGAAAATTGGTATAATCCACACTGTTTTTTCTTCTTTTTTAAATTATTGCTCATATTTGTGAAAGAGACTCCAACACAATTTCTTGATACACTGTAACACTTGCTGTTAACACATTTTTAACAAATATGAGAGGAGTAAAACTCACGCTCCTGAAGGGAGGGTGGTGGCCCTTTTCAATTTTTCGAGCTCTCTCTTGAGTTTCCTACAAACGCGACACATAAAGTTTATAATTTTCCCGGCTGAAACTCTCTAAAGTCCTGAAACATTTTCATCTGTGAAGATAGTCATGTGACAGCTTCTGGCATACTGTTGCAGAAGACGTCCAGACTTCAGTACCCAATGATTGTTCAGCAGCGGACTCAGGAAGTGCCCACTATTTGGACTGTGACAAGTCCAAGATCACGACTAAACACCATGGTTATCAAAATGTTCGAAGTGTAGAATTCTTGAGAAATTACAATCTTCCTTTGGATTATATTTCGGTGCATACCAGTCGCCATAACACAGTGTGATTTATTACCCTCAAAACCGGTTGTAGATTGTGGACTGTGACAAGCCCAAGATCACGACTAAACACCATGGTTATCAAAATGTTCGAAGTGTAGAATTCTTGAGAAATTACAATCTTCCTTTGGATTATATTTCGGTGCATACCAGTCGCCATAACACAGTGTGATTTATTACCCTCAAAACCGGTTGTAGATTGTGGACTGTGACAAGTCCAAGATCACGACTAAACACCATGGTTATCAAAATGTTCGAAGTGTAGAATTCTTGAGAAATTACAATCTCCCTTTGGATTATATTTCGGTGCATACCAGTCGCCATAACACAGTGTGATTTATTACCCTCAAAACCGGTTGTAGATTGTGGACTGTGACAAGTCCAAGATCACGACTAAACACCATGGTTATCAAAATGTTCGAAGTGTAGAATTCTTGAGAAATTACAGTCTTCCTTTGGATTATATTTCGGTGCATACCAGTCGCCATAACACAGTGTGATTTATTACCCTCAAAACCGGTTGTAGATTGTGCACCACTTGTTTCTAACAGTTTTTTATGGTAAAACAGGGTGCAATGTTGCACAGCACAGAACTGCACGCATTGTATTCTTCACCTGACATAATTAGGAACATTAAATCCAGACGTTTGAGATGGGCAGGGCATGTAGCACGTATGGGCGAATCCAGAAATGCATATAGTGTTAGTTGGGAGACCGGATGGGAGGATAATATTAAAATGGATTTGAGGGAGGGGGATATGATGATAGAGACTGGATTAATCTTGGACAGGAAAGGGACCGATGGCGGGCTTATGTGAGGGCGGCAATGAACCTTCGGGTTCCTTAAAAGCCATTTGTAAGTAAGTAAGTAAAACAGGGTGCAATAATTGCGTCCAATTTCCGAGATATCAATAAGGGTTCAGTAATATGAATTGTGTTTGTTTTCCTGAGTTTGTAATTACATATGAGTTCCTCACACGTTTGTAAATTTATGACTTAAGAGAATTAAATAAGCACAACATGTTTGTCCTTTTACGAAGTATGGTGACGTCCGTCAGTATTCCTTTGTAAAGACACCGTATGTATAATTCAGCAGGTAAGATAACTGGTAGAAGTATAATTTTTACATTCATTTTCTTCCACTGTGCATTGTAAGGACAAAAAATATATATATTTATCTTATTCGGCTACATCTCAGTCTATTCTCGTAGTAAGTGTAGGTTATAGCTAACTTTTACTAAAGTGAGTGATATTGATGAGAAAGTCAATCAGAAGTCAGAGGGAAAATCATGATATATGCACTCTAAACCTCAGGATCATTGATTCGATTATGTCTTCTAAGTCAAGGAAGTGTTCATGAATAAAATCTCTTGTGCCAATTGCGATTCCGGAATTCTTAGGTACCACAGAATGCTAAAATATTAGATTTTTTGTTTAAAATTATAATTCCTGTAAGGTTTTTCATATCTACAATTCACTTTATTTTTTATTGGGTTATTTTACGACGCTGTATCAACATCTCAGGTTATTTAGCGTCTGAATGATATGAAGGTGATAATGCCGGTGAAATGAGTCCAGGGTCCAGCACCTAAACTTACCCAGCATTTGATCTGTTGGGTTGAGGGAAAAGCCCGGAAAAAACCTCAACCAGGTAACTTGCCCCGACCGGGATTCAAACCCGGGCCACCTGGTTTTGCGGCCAGACGCGCTGACCGTTACTCCACAGGTGTGGACCAATTCACTTTACATCCAAATTGGGAAATTAGAAAAGACTCTAGACGAAAATATATAAACAATTTGAGATTACATGGGAACAATTTATTCTATGGAAGGGCTGATATTGTTGCAATATATCACCAAGCCAGGGTTACCCACAACATGTTGATAAATTATTTATGTAAATCGCAGGTGAACACTGGTAATACAGTAATTAATTTTGTCCAAACTCGCTAAATTTGGAACTAATCTGAAACGAAAGACTTAGTAGGTCGTTTTTTTTTTTTATGCAAATTATGTTAGTACATAACCGAACAGATCTGGTGAAATCTGTAACTCTCTCATAGCAGTGCTGTTCCTGCAGCATCGCATCTGTCTGTTTGCAGACTGACACCTAAACGATATTTCGCGTGATTGAATGTGTATTTTTAAGTGAATCTTCTTTAGCCAGAATATGAGTAAAATGCCGTGAAACAAAATTCTGTGACGGACATATTAGTTGAGCTGTCTCCGAAAAAAGACTATGTGCCTCTAGTCTAAAGGACGAATTTTAGAGTTAACATAAGAAAGGTAGGGACTATACTTCCAAAATGTAAGAAGTGTCACTACTACAGGATTACGAACCTTGCGATTTCGGGGAACCCATATTGTTTTTCGAATTTTCCAGCTGACTCCTGCTTAAACTGATTCGTTTAGTTCTCAACAAAAAAGGAGATAATAATCTGAGAAGCTGAAAGTTAATACAGTAACTTAGTGCTTTAAGTCACATGATTTCTGACGTAGCTAAAGCTGTTAAAATTAAGATTTGCATAATTGAGGGTTATCTATAGTCTCATGAAATGAAGATCATCATGCCAGCAAAATGAGTCCAGGGTCCAGTACAGAAAGTTACCAAGAATTTGCTCTTAATGGGTTGAGGGAAAAAGCAGGAAAAAATATCAACCATTTAACTCGTCCCAATCAAGACTTGCTCCAGGTCCCACTGGTTTCATGATCAGCCATGCTAACCATTACTCCACAGCTGTGAGCCATTTGCACAGTACTAGGAATTCCGGCTAATGACAAATGCATTGTAAGGTAATTTCACTCACTAGTTTCGACTGTATGCCACAACAATATACAAAGGACATACAATGTCCGGTTACAGTCCCACTTTGACTAATTTTTACACGCATTCATCTCTGTAAATTCGTTGTTAATTGAAATTTGAACATTATTTACTAAACTTTAATATTTTGCACAGTATTCGTGTCGTGAAGCAAGGAGATGCACTATCACCTTTACTTTTTAACTTTGCTCTAGAGTATGCCATTAGGAAAGTCCAAGATAACAGAGAGGGTTTGGAATTGAACGGGTTACATCAGCTACTTGTCTATGCGGATGACGTGAATATGTTAGGAGAAAATCCACGAACGATTAGGGAAAACACGGAAATTTTACTGGAAGCAAGTAAAGAGATAGGTTTGGAAGTAAATCCCGAAAAGACAAAGTATATGATTATGTCTCGTGACGAGAATATTGTACGAAATGGAAATATAAAAACTGGAAATTTATCTTTTGAAGAGGTGGAGAAATTGAAATATCTGGGAGCAACAGTAACAAATATAAATGACACTCGGGAGGAAATTAAACACAGAATAAATATGGGAAATGCCTGTTATTATTCGGTTGAGAAACTTTTATCATCCAGTCTGCTGTCAAAAAATCTGAAAGTTAGAATTTATAAAACAGTTACATTACTGGTTGTTCTTTATGGTTGTGAAACTTGGACTCTCACTTTGAGAGAGGAACATAGGTTAAGGGTGTTTGAGAATAAGGTGCTTAGGAAAATATTTGGGGCTAAGAAGGATGAAGTTACAGGAGAATGGAGAAAGTTACACAACACAGAACTGCACGCATTGTATTCTTCACCTGATATAATTACGAACATTAAATCCAGACGTTTGAGGTGGGCAGGGCATGTAGCACGTATGGGCGAATCCAGAAATGCATATAGAGTGTTAGTTGGGATGCCGGAGGGAAAAAGACCTTTAGGGAGGCCGAGACGTAGATGGGAAGATAATATTAAAATGGATTTGAGGGAGGTGAGATATGATGATAGAGACTGGGTTAATCTTGCTCAGGATAGGGACCAATGACGGGCTTATGTGAGTGCGGCAATGAACCTCCGGGTCCTTAAAAGCCAGTAAGGAAGTAGTATTCGTGTCAGTACTATATAGCGCCTCGTAAGAGGTTACTCAATTTCTCCGTACCCAACTACATTAAAACTTATCAACTGATTCCATATCTACAATCAACTACGATATAACCTCTTGGTATATAAGGTTAACTTTTTACATGTTACTGTTCAGTTAGATTAGTATTTATTTGTTAATGGTACATGTACATAATTTATTTGTTGGATTTTCCCATATAAACCACAGAAGTGTGGCGTGTATAGAGAAATCGTATTCACATTGCACTGCTCTTCAATATTTCCTGTTAATTTTTATCGGTGTGACGAAATATCGGTATAATTCATGCATATTGTGCTTACTTAGCGATATAAAATATCGGTGTGACAAAATCACAGATAAAAGTCACAGATATTTAATTGTCACAGTCACAGTCACAGTTGTCACATACTTGAAAATATCGTTTAAGCTCAACTCTAATTGCAGGCTTGAGGAAGAAGACTTCGTCATTATGCTACACAGACCTTATTGCTTGATAAAGATTGTACTCAGAACCCCAGACTCTTCCTACTGACAGCTGTTCTACACACAAGAAAGATTCCGTTGTTTATGTACAAGTGGGCCTACTATATAAAAGTTTATTATTATTTTTCGTGGTCACGGCTGACTGGATCGTAGAGGAAGTTGTTCAACAATTATTGAATAGTATATTTAACATTCAGAAGCGAGGACATAAAGGAGTACCAAAATGTTAGGTACATTTTCACATTTATACGTCATAGAGGTAAGTCTTTGCCCGTGAATATGATCAAGTTTTGCCTTCAATGTAGATTTACCAGGGAATTACCTACTTATGACTCTAGTCATTCACAATTTTGTTTTACAATGAATGTTATTGTTAAGGTGGCTGCAGGCTATTATTTATAGGTTATATAATTAATTATGAAGCTCTTCAAGATGGAGTATTAACCGGCCACTAAACGAATATTATACACTTCCTGGCAGTACGATTCACTTTCACTAGATGTCCCCAGACATGACTAGCAGGGTCGCCAATACATGCAAACGAAATGATACTAAACTCGAGGAATGTTGCTACAAGCAACTCTACAGGTGTGTAGTATTATGTGACATTAGGTTAGGTTAGAATAGATGTGTATTTGACAAGTTAGGTTAGATTTGATTAGGTGTGTAGTATTATGTAAGAGGCTAGGTTTGATTATGTTTCTAGTATTATTACTAAGTTGCGACACTGAAACCCACTGTCACATGAAAGAAATATCGCCCTATTCTTCATTCACCCACTACGATTTTAGTATATAAGTAAGATACGTATTTAAGGCGGGATCGGTAGGCACACAGCCCTCCCAGTAATCACATCAATTTCTACTTTTTTATTTTATTGGGTTATTTTACGACGCTGTATCAACATCTCAGGTTATTTAGCGTCTGAATGAAATTAAGGTGATAATGCAGGTGAAATGAGTCCGGGTTCCAGCACCGAGTTACCCAGCATTTTCTCATATTGGGCTGAGGGAAAACCCCGGAAAAAACCTCAACTGTAACTTGCCCCGACCGGAAATCGAACCTGGGCCATATGGTTTCACGGCCAGACGCGCTAGCTGTTAAGGCTGGTTCACAATAACCGGGAACGAAAACGACAACGAGAACTAGAACGGAAATATTGTTAAAATATATGCTTTTAAATGTGAGCATTCACAACTAAGTATTGTGAATGCTCACATTTAAATACATTCATTTTAACATTATTTTCGTTCTCGTTCTCGTTGTCGTTTCCGTTCCCGGTTTATTGTGAACCAGCCTTTACTCCACAAGTGTGGACTGCAAGATTAATACAGTCTCCATCACCATTTCCCATCTCCTTCAAATCCATTTTAATATTGTCTTCCCATCTACGTCTTGGCTCCCCAAAGGTCTTTTCCCCTCTGGCATCCAATTAACATTCTATATACATTTCTGAATTCGCCCAAACGTGCTACATGCCCTGCCTATTTCAAACGTCTGGATTTAATATTCCTAATTATATCAGGTGAAGAATACAATGCGTGCAGTTCTGCGATGTGTAACTTTCTCCACTCTCCTGTAACTTCATCCCTTTTAGCCCCAAATATTTTCCTAAGATCCTTATTCTCAAACACCCTTAATCTCTGTTCCTCTCAAAGTGAGAGTCCACGTTTCACAACCATACAGTACAACCGGTAATATAACTGTTTTATAAATTCTAACTTTCAGATTCTGTGACAGCAGACTAGATGACAAAAGTTTCTCAACCGAATAATAACAGGCATTTCCCATATTTATTCCGCGTTAATTTCCTCTCGAGTGTCATATATATTTGTTACTATTGCTCCAAGATATTTGAATTTTTCCACCTCTTCGAAAGATAAATCTCAAATTTCTGTATTTCCATTTCGTAGAATATTCTGGTCACGAGACATAATCATATAGTTCGTCATTTCCGAGTTTAGAGCCAGGCCTATCGCCTTACTTGCCTCAAGTAAAATATCCTTGTTTTCCCTAATCGTTTGTGGATTTTCTCCTAACATATTCACGTCATCCGCATAGACAAGAAGTTGATGTAACCCGTTCAATTCCAAACCCTCTCTGTTATCCTGAACTTTATTAATGACATATACTAGAGCGAAGTTAACCCAGATAAGGCTGAATCATTTTTTGTTAAAAAATGCGATTTTTCTGTACGAGTTATTTAATTGTAATTGATATAACATAGCAAAGTTATTTTGATATTTTTTGTCTTGATAGTATCCGAGATTTTCAGTGTCCTATATGTAGGACGCCAGTCATATCCGCATACAAAAACATTATATGACAAATCGTTTTAGCACTAAGATATATAAATTGTTTAGCTTAACAATACATAAAATTAACGCAAAATTATAATATCACTCACACAATGAGATTATTGTAATTTTCAAGAATGTTTATGCTGTGTGATATGTGATAAAACATTTACTTGTACGCCAACATCACACTTCATACATCTTGTTGTCTTTGTGTGACACTGCCTGCATCGAGTTTGTTTTTCTTGAGATATCACAAAGTGATTACTTCCGTCAAACCTTGAATCTTTTTGCTCAGACTTAGATGGTCTACCTCTTGACTGTATATGTCGAGCAGTGGATTCGAGAACAGGTAAGACAAGACGTTTGCGAAATACATGATCTAGTTTTTCGTTGGAGTTGTATAGCTGCCACGCATTTTGTTCTGATACGTCAATGCAGTGGATCAACAGACTAAAGTACCAGTTCTTGCCCCTAATAGATGTTTTGGTCCACCCATATTTTTGTTGTACTGATTTTCAAATTGGGCTGTTTCACTGATATTTTCTTCTTCAAATTTCTAGAATATCTCGAAACTGTGTGTACTGGGTTCACGGAAATTGAATTGGAAGCAATAGTTACAATGCTGTTATCATTCTATTTTGCGACAACAGTGTTCTCATTCTTTTATACTTTATACTTACATGTTCCACGTGCTGTTTTCTTCATTTTCTCTGATTCTCGCAAAGAATACTTTGATGTACGCATTTCTCTAATTGTTCCCGTACCCTATATGCCCCTTCTACGTAACTCTGAAAGTGGTGGTACTGAATATAAAGAATAAGTGGTAGGGTAATGCACCCAGGTTTGTGAATATATCTGCATATTGATGAATCACACTAGCATCCAAACCCAGAATCTTGTTCTCTCCTGAGACACTACAGTCGCGCTCAAACCTCCTGACGTTTCGCGAAAGCCAGTAACATGCGAGCGCGACGTCGTCACAACTACTCTCTCCGTCTCTGTCTCTCAGCGGCAGTACTTTTAAAACTGTGGAGCGCGACCCTTTACCTGAGGTTGGTTTGATAGGGAGATGCAGAAGACTTAATAATAATAATAATAATAATAATAATAATAATAATTATTATTATTATTATTATTATTATTATTATTATTATTATTATTATTATTATTATTATTATTATTATTATTATTAAGTCTTCTGCATCTCCCTATCAAACCAACTTCAGGTAAAGGGTAATAATAATAATAATAATAATAATAATAATAATAATAATAATAATAATAATAATATTTATTATTACTATTACTATTATTATTATTATTATTATTATTATTATTATTATTATTATTATTATTATTATTATTATTATTATATTACGTAGATAATCAACTAAGGGTAAATCAACAACTACTAACTTAGTATCCTACCTTAATCTTGTTATGCCGGTTGTTGAAACGCAAGGTCAAATTGACTCAATCTACATCGACTTTAGCAAAGCGTTTGATGTTTTACCTCACTATATTTTGATAAATAAATTAGAAAACTTTGGTCTCTCTTCTAACTATGTGAGCTGGTTTGAAAACTATTTAACTAATAGACAATGTTGTGTTCGTCTAGGTGATTCTCTCTCGGACCCATTTAATTGTTTATGTGGAGTTCTCCAAGGATCTACATTGGGCCCTCTATTATTTTTATTATTTATAGATGACATATGTAAAAGAATAAGTTCAAACTACCTGTTATTTGCTGATGATCTCAAAATCTTTCGCTCAATAAATAGTCTTGCCGATTGCCAAACTCTTCAAAATGATATTAACTCTATTGAACTTTGGTCTGACAATAATGGAATGAAAATTAATGAAACAAAAACTTTTGTCATTTCGTACTCACGAAAAACTACTTCCATAAAATTTAACTATTCTCTTAACAACGTCTGTATTATTAGGAAAAATTCTATTAAAGATCTTGGTGTACTACTCGATTCTAAATTATACTTTCATGATCATGTTCAAATATATTTATAATCATTCAATAAGAATGCTTGGTTTAATAAGGTCTATAACTTATTCTTTTTCTACTCCAGAGTCACTATTAATTCTGTACTGTACTTTGGTTCGATCTAAACTTGAATATGCATCTGTAGCCTGGAATTGCATTACTTCAACAGCTTCGGTTAAATTGGAAAATATTCAAAGAAAATGTATTTCCTTATGTGCTTTTCGATTTATACCCAATTCCTCTGACTTTAACTATGAGATTACCTGTAAATATTTTAACTGTTGTAGCCTTTATTCTAGACGTCAAAATCTTGATTATCAATTTCTTTGCAAAGTTATCAAGGGTGATATTGATTGTGAGTCTATCATAAACAACATCAGCCTTCGTATTCCTACAAAAGGTTTAAGATTTCAAAAAAATTTTTATAACAGAAATTCTAAATCACTTTCTCCAGTCTGTAGATGCATAAAATATGCCAATTTGCATGGGCACAATTTAGATCCTTTTAAGGTATAGTTTCGTTTTGATTATTAGTATTTACTGTTCTTGTTATCTATTTTATTTATGCATGTTTTTGTTTATTTAAGATATTATTTATTTGTTTTTGCACCTTTGTATCTTCTGTTTGTGTATTGTGCTGAACTATAATTGGCCTCTGGCTGTTGTTCAGCACACAAATATTAATAATAAATAAATAATAAATAAATTATTATTATTATTATTATTATTATTATTATTATTATTACTATTATCAGATTGCATCGAATTAAATTAAAAGTTACAAAATATAGAAAAATTAGTTGAGTTAGACTTAACTCGCTGAACTTATACCAGTTTTGTAAGTTTTACTTTTATTAGGGTTAATAAAGTTGTCGAATAACACAAAGGCGCAGTTTGATCAAATAAATTTAATGATAGGATTAATTTTAAATAGTAATTTTCTGTACAAATGAATTGATTGAATTGACATGGCCCTAAATAGCATTATGTCCATGCTGTCAGAGCACATTCTTACAAAAATAGCGGTTATTATATGCCTCTGTTTCGTTTAAGGAAAATGAATTAATAAAACGTACCTTTTGTGCTGCAAATTTCTACTCCAGTGGCAGAGCTAATGGTGAGCCAACATCGTCGTCGTCAGCCCCCTCACCATCACTTTTACTGTCATCTGTGTCACTGTCTTCTTGTAAATTAATGACCACTGGTTCTAAAATGTTTTCCCGACCTAACTCTTTAGCGAAATCTTCCTCTTGTAATTTCACCGCGTGTTTCACGCATTTTACCCAGTCCTCAATTGTCACATTATCAAGTTCCTTATTTGCAAGTTCTTCCACATCCGATATTTTAAAGTTTTGTTGTTTCTAGCGACCCCCCTTTTCACCCGGATTCAAATTAGTTCTATTGCATTATTTAGAGGAGGTATTTGGTGTTCTATTAATGCTAACGGAATGGTATGGAGCATTTTCCATTATAATTATACTCCCTTCCTTGAGATGATTTAGAAATCTGTTTAAGAACCAATCGCGAAATGATTGTGACGTCATTTCTTCGTGATAATCACTGGTTTTCTTTGATCTGAATACCCATTTACTACCTGGAACGAAACCTGTTTCAGCTGACCCTACATGGCAAACAATAGGTCTACCTCCCTTTCCTAAAGGCACTTTAAGACCTCCATTTCTATTTGAGTATTGCCAAACATATTTCAGAGAATGATTTTTGTTGACCCCCGTTTCATCAAGGTAAAATGTGGGTCGAATGTCACCTGATGATCTGATCATGTGCATTTTGCGCAGAAACGTCAGTCTTGCGGCAACAATATCATTCCGTTCCATTAGATATTTTCGCCCATCATTGGTTTTCCTGTAGCGGAATCCCAACCGATTCAATAATCTTTTAGTGGAAGAAACTGAATCTGAGTAATTAATTTTTTTTGTAAGCAGTAGGCGTACAGTTAGTTTGTCAGCTGTCGGAAATTTTCCGTTATCATAAAAGTAAAAAATTGTACGTCGTACAACGTCTTTTTGGAAGTCGTCTAGATTTGTAACTCTTTTAGGAACATTTATATGCTTTCTAGGAGAATGGAACAATTTATCGGCACCCCATGTTTGCACTCTTTTAACTTCTCTGCATACCCGGGACACTATAGAGACACTTAAAGAACACGCCTCGGCAGTCAGTGCTTGACATTTTGAAAAGTTAAGATTTTTACGCATTTCTTCAGAAGAGTATTTCCTAAAGAAATTATAAACACTAAACACCATTTTCCGAATTTTACGGCCATATCCACTCGATACACCATTCCCACTTGTACTGGGCTCACTAAGAGACATATTAATTGTTTTGAGAATGCCAAATTGCCAACACACGAAAAAGATATTACATTACACTTTCATATACCGTACTTTAAACAGAGCCAACTGCACACAACACCATCAGAAATCGAACTGACATTACAATTTAGTAGTCTCTCTTCTCCTCCTCACAAAGAGATAACTGTTTTTATATTCTGAAGAGACCCTTTGTTTGAAGCTGTAAGTTTATGGTCCTCAAAATTCTTACATATGATAAACATTCCTTATCGCATCGCAGCTGTATAAACATCGTCCACTGCTTCATTGCTGGAAGTCCGCACAAAAGCAGTGAGACAGGGGCAACCATGACGGAAAAAAAAAAATGGAAATCTTACGAAATTACGATGAAAACAGTACTCTTAATCAGAAACAACTCTCCGATTCATTAGAAATCCCATCATCCACATTAAGGACAATAATAAAAAATCGCGACTTAATCTCTGCAGTGTGACGTCGGAAGGATGTAAGCCCAGGAAAGTGAAGGTGATAAACATGAGGACTTCGAAACACGCACGCGACAAATAACTATAAATTACTTTTTTCGAAAGAATTGAGTACAGTATATATTGTAAATGTCTTTGACGTACAGTATAGTAATTACATAATGGAGTAATGCTGTATTACCTTTCATGAATCATATATTTCAATAAAGAAAAATGTTAATAGATACTATATATAAGTCAAAATTAGTATACCCGTCTAATACGCGGCCCTGATTAATACGAGGTTTACACGCGGTCCCTTGAACAGCGTCTTGTCGGGGTTTTACCGTATTAACTCATAAAATTGGAACCACTGGGAGTAGAAACGTGATTTTTGTTTCTATGTGTTCAGAAAACATTAAAAATTAATCAGATATACATGCAGGGTCCCAGCAACATACCAATTTTCCCAGCGCACTTCTTATTTGATTTGAGATTTCTAAGCGGCGACTATGCGGCGGGTCTGCGTAGCCCGTATGTTGCAATGCAGCACTGCCGCTATTGGCTATCGCCGATAAGCAGACACACATGCAAACGTCAGGAGGTTTGAGCGCAACTGTAATTGCAGCTCCTTGGTAAGGATTTATCCACGATACATATCAAAGTTTATATCCATACTACATTATAGGCTTTTCCCAGATGAATTGTTTGCATCCATGTTTCCTGAAATAAGGTACCATTGCTTCATCTACAGAATGATTTTCCTCATGGGGAGCATATTCCTGAAAGCGTTTGTTCAGATGATCAAATAAGAGCCGTGCTTTAGCAAATTTATCAGCTGCATCATTTCATCATTATTGCATGCGTGGAAAATAGCCATTATACATTTGAATCCATCGCCAGACACTGCATTCGCAAGCTGTTTAAGCTGTTTTCCAAATACTTTTGTCGCATAGGTAGATCTACTTTTCCACTAAGTAGCAGTATTGAGATAAATATTTTCATTTCACTATTGGTAACATCACCAGTGAAATTCTTCTGTGCTACATATTGGTTAGGAGTAGTAAATTTAACCAGAATATCAATAATATCATCATCAAATAACTGTCATTGAGCAAAGTTTGTTGAGGTCCCGAGTTTAGTGGGAAAAATATAGTATTTCCCTGCTGCATGTCACCTTCTTCCCTATTGAAATTTATTATTCTTTCTCTTCATCTGTATATCGGTTGCTGAATCACTAGTATTTCTACTGTTAGTCTCACCATCGCCTTTACTATGTTCATCATCACCATTATGACTTTCGTCATCATAATCATCCATTCCCTCTCCTTGCGTATTGAGGGTTACTTCCGTCTTGGCTCGCAACTGACTACCAGGCATATTGTCAATTGTAGGGTTATTTTCGTCACCAGAATCCTTATCAGTTACGTTACCACACACATTTGTTGGTGATAAAATGGTGATGGAAATGTTATTGCACTTAGTTATAGCAACTTGGCTGTCCTGAATCATTTGTAAGGCTTCATTTAGTGAAAACTCTCTATAATAAAATTAATACTATCAGTCTCTAGAAATGTCCCCTCTTATGGCTAACGTACTACATGTAGTACGCCTAACTTTACCATGATATGGCGTAACCCTAGATAAAATATTCAATATATTTATGAATTATTATATACGAAGTACATCATATGAGTATGCTGTACGAATATCAAAAGCATTATACCTGTAGCATGTGATACATACCGACTTCGTGAACAACACATTCTGCTTCACAGCCATAACTCACTTAAATATGTTCACAACAATGGCTATGATAGATTGAACATAAGAACAAAAACTGGAGGCAATTTATAACACATAACGATTATGCTATCATGATTGCCAACTATGAAAATCTTACACAACAAAGTTAAAAAAATAAGTCCTGTGTCCTATATACCGTCGGCGTCAGCCTAACACCAGAGTGGCGTAAGAAAAGACACCTAAAATATTCTTCACGGTCTGCTGGATATGAGGACCCCCTCACAGCCTGATCCCAGGCAGCCCACCTCACGCAATTTACCCTTCAAACTGGGCATTATGCACCTAATGGCAAGTCTTACACCAGAGGCGCGTCGCAGTTTTATGCCCCTACCACGGGAATAACCGCCCGTGGCTCCCCACTCTACACTGAACAGAACTGCTTTACCACTCGGCTAACTCCGACTCACCAACCAAAGCCGGAGCAATCTGAGATCGCACGCAGCTCCAGGGGACTTGTGGTTGATTACACTGTGACACCCAGCAGTCAGTGGTAACACATCTGAGCGATATATCTGCCCCGGCGAGCAGAAACGGTTATCGGGACGTCTAAATCGCCCCGGGCCCCCATTGGGGCTCTACATGAGTGTACTAGACCTCTGGTCCGGGCTGGACACCTAAACTTGCATATAGGGGCAGTATGAAGGGTCCACTATTGCTTGGTTGCTAGGGTTACACAATTCGGACGTCGCGCTGGAAACCGTGGGATAGGACCACAGAGATAGGAAAGATTCCCGCAGGTCTGACGGGAATTATAACCCTATGAAACTTAACCTAATAGTGAATATAAGTAGCTAGAAGGGGAAGAAATATGATGTCTAATAAGGTATGCTCAGCAAATGCAGTCATGTAGGCGGATGTGGCAAGTCTATACAGCGGGGAAAGGTGAAAATGGCTGTGATGATGTGGTGGGCGTTCTGCATGCAATGGTAGCCGGCGGTGAGAAATAGTAATGAGAAAGACGAGAGAATGAAAAGGGCTGGATGGTGATAATACGATAAATGTGCAGAAAGGAATGCTCAAGAGCCACCATTGCATCCTCCCGGTCACCACCTTGGAGGAACCCACCTCGACCGGTCAATATTCGATCTATTACGCCTAATCCCACACTGATAATCCCCAATAATTTCATCTACATACTGAGTTCATCTTGTCTAAAGATTATTGGACAAAATGCTGTAAGGGGTATGTATTAAGCGTTCTATGTGATCTATTTGGTAGTGTGTCAATCCATCTGGAGAAGTTCAAGTCTACTTATGTATATGGAAGTATATAGAAGTCTATTTGGTTGTGTGTCAATCCATCTGGAGAAGTTCAAGTCTATTTATGTATACAGAAGTATATAGAAGTCTATTTGGTTGTGTGTCAATCCATCTTGATAGATAAACAGAGACATACTAGTATAGCAGATATTCGAACTTTCAGGGGGGCAGACTAATTCTGACAATTATTTGGTAATTGGAGAGTTAAGAGAAAGACTATCAGAAGCCAAGCGAGTAGAGCAACGAGTTAATATTAGTAAATTCAATATTCTGAAATTAAAGGACGAGGAAACTAAGCAACATCATCAAGTCGAAATTGCAAATAGGTTTGCCGCTGTAGAAAGCTCCGACGAAGTTAAGAAAGTGTTAGATTTTAACACCATGTGGGAGAATATCAGAGATCATATCAAAATTTCAGCCGAGCAGAGCATGGGTTATTATGAAAATAAGGAAAAGACACCGTGGTTTGATGAAAATTGTTGCACAGCAGTAGGAAAAAGTAAATAGGCAACATTGAAATTCTTACAGGATCCAGTTGAGACAAATAGAGATAATTATTTTAATGAAAGACAGGAAGCAAGTCGCACATTTAGGAATAAAAAAAGAGGTTATTTGAAGGAAAAACTGAATGAGGTAGAATGAAATAGCAAGAATAAAATCATTCGAGATTTGTATAAGGGTATAAAAGGAATATAAGAACGGATATCAGGCAAGGGTAAACGTGATCAAGGATGAGAATGGTGACTTGCTTGCAGACTCTCACTCAGTCCTGAATAGATGGAAGAACTATTTTGGGCAACTACTAAATGTACATAGGCCAAATAGAAATGATCGGGACGAAATTCAAATACAAACTGCTAAATAATTCACCATCTCCCTTCCATAACGTGCAGGGCCACCATCTTTCTTGAATTCCTCCTCTTTCTCTAGAAAATAAAGTACCACAAACTGGAATTATTTCATTCTGCAGAAGGTTTAAATACAATTCGGAATTTAAGTTGCATATAAATCGCCATCCAGCTCACACATGAACTTTTTGTGGACATTGTATATGGTGTTCTATCATCCTAGGGGATTCTCTTTAGCCCATAATGACGTGACGATTTACAATACCGTTTAGACAGAAAGTAGCTTCATCAGAAAATATGATTTTTTTCACGAGGTTAGTGTTCTGGTTGAGCATGTCATTGAGGGTTTCAGCAAACTGAGTACATCTATGAAAGTCATCTTCACTGAGTTCTTGCAGCATGTGTACCTTGTATGAGTGCCATTTGACTGCCTGCATTAAGTTGCATCTGGATTTTTGCCTGACATGGTCAACCGCAAGCTGGCAAGTCAATATATGTGGGTTTTCTTCTACTGCTAATACAATTATCAGGAGCTTTTTCACCATCTGTAATTTGTTATGACCTTCCAGACTTTGGCTTATTTTTAACACTTCCAGTTTCATTGAACTTTTTTAAAATTTTAGATACCAGTTCTGTAGAATGAGTAATGTTCCTTTCCGAATGCATTTCATTAAATAAGACACACAGCTCTTCTTGCGTCCTCCTTCTATCACCGTAGCTGATCATCATTAGTATTTCAATTTGTTGTCTTTGTGTAAGATTTGCCATGATTAATTACTTTCAGGACGATATTGGAATGAAATAACCGTTGCTATTTAATTGTTTTTATTAGCTTTATTCACCTCTTTCAATTAGCTTTTGCCTGCAATTGTTTAATCCAAAGCCTCTTCAAATTGATGTACTGAAAAATTAAAATTTCTCTTTGTTCAGTAGACATACATTTCATAAAAAGACGTAATTTTTACAAAACAATATTTTATAAATGGCAAAAAAGTATATATATATGATTTTGTACGTACTGAGATCTGAAAAATCCAAAAATGAGGAAATAAATTGAATTGGTCATTGCTAGAAGGCCCTTTGTCCAAAAATGTTTGTTCTGAATAAATAAAAAAAAACTGTTTTTAAGAAATACTAATCCTCGTAGAGCAATGTGGTGACTGTCCATCATAAAGGTATATTTGTGCTTTCTGGAAGCACAATTTTTATTTTGTTGTCATATGTAGTTTGTATAATATTATTAATTAAAAATTCAAATTTAAGGGCTTTTAGCAGTGAACTTAAAATAATTTCACATTTGGTTAAAAATGGAGTACTGTAATAAAATACAGGATTGTAAATTAAATAAACTACCATTATTTCAAGTTAAAAGTATATTTCTCTTCTTAAAATATATTTTAATTGCGTATTACAAAGTTTTAGGCCCTTGTTTTAAATCTAACTTGACGATT
The DNA here is from genome assembly GCF_040183065.1 of Periplaneta americana. Lineage (NCBI taxonomy): Eukaryota > Metazoa > Arthropoda > Insecta > Blattodea > Blattidae > Periplaneta > Periplaneta americana. The sequence continues at coordinate 7,326,945 of NC_091133.1, read as the reverse complement.
TCATTCTGTATTTTCTCTATGTTCTGCTAGTGGAGAATTGACAACTTTCTCATAATAAGGTAACTGTTCATGGGGAATGTAGCATAGAATTTTCTTGATATCCTGCATTTTGTCTGGGTTGATTGCAATCAATTCATCATAAGTAGGACGTTGGGGAAGGACTATGTTTTCAATTCCAGGTAGACAAAGATCAAAGATATGCCTAATACAACCATCAATGAACTTGGATGTTGAAACAATATGAGGAAGAGTGGCATTGTACATATATTCATAATAACTCGCAGGGGCGAATGACAACTTCGAACACCGAGGTACCTTTCTACCATAAGATTCTACAGAAAGACCTCTTTTGTAAAACATGGGCCACCAGTTAATGAGTGACTTTATTTTTGTGCATGCATAAATATTTTATATAGCCTATAAAGATTTTTGTGGCCTAAGGAAATAACATTTTTATGCAATATTCATTTACGTCAGTGATTCAGTGTAAATATTCTGAACTTACCTACAATCCTCACCAGTTCGTCTTTCAGCCACCAATTCTCCAGAGTAAGTCACATGTTCAGTGCCTTTAACTTTGGCTTTCTTTAATATATTTCGTTTCCAACTGCAAGTATCACTACATCTCTTTTTGCTTTTCAAACTCTCAGTCTCCATTTTAATTAGCCGAAATTGCGTATAATATAATAATTTGTATTAAAACACAAATAAAGATCAGAGCAGAATAAACAGACCGCTTCAAACAATGAAGATAGCTGATAGTATAGTAAGTATAAAGGTTTGTCATCAGATGGAAACACCGCTAAATGACAAGTTCACAGCTAGAAGGCCCTCTGTCCTGGAGTAAGGGCATTTTAGCATGACACGAAAAATGAAATGCTCAACTGTGCGTGTGTATGAAGGCTTGAGGAAAGTCCTTTTAGCACAGATTGTGTATTTATGTGTAAGGATGTTGAATCTGTAGTTAACTCATTTTTGCAAAAATACGGAGAAAGAGCCTTTTAGCAATGACCAATTCAATTCATGGTACCATTAAAAAAACAGACTCATTAGCACACTCTTTATAAATGAAAAGCACAGTATTTGGAAACATGTTCAAAAGCTTCCACCTCATATAGTCCATACTACAGATTGTCGATATGATAAAACGTCCATAAGGTCAAAATTCCATAAGGTGAAAACGTCTATGTACTAAATGTCCATACGGCAGAAAGTCCTTATGATAAAACGTCCATAAGGTCAAAATGTCCTTAGTGTCAAACGTTCATAATGTCCAAGTTCAAAGGAAAATTCTGCCTGAATAGATCACAATAAATTTTGTTCCTTAATTTGTACAAATAAGTTATTAATCACTGGGAACTAGAGCCCCACTTTTAAGATGGTAACCAATACTTTTAAGGTATATGAGAATGTCTTCATTTTATTTGTACCTGTTGTAGTTTCACAATCTAGAGAATTTGTCTTTGATTCCTCAAATATGTGTTATTCACTGGCTTTTTAATTTGTGTATGCCTCCCTCTTGCTTGCAATATTTGTGTCAAAACTTCATTTTCTTTACACTTCAGACTCTGTATAAATCGCCAAATGGATGGACGATGTACAGCCAACACACGTTGAAGATGATTGTGCCAGCCATCTACCACGTTGTTTGTGCGCTGCATGCCTTCCAGGCTTGCGAGGTACATGTTCCAAATATCTGCACAAAAGCGATGTGGTACAAGTCTTCGTCTCCTCTCCGTACCTCTGACGTAATTTACCTCTAAATGTGTGACTATATCATCAATACGCTCTTCTGTTTGTTCACTCACCTCTGCAAAGACGTCTTGTATATCATTGAGTGGGATGAAAGGGAGCGCCATTAATGCGGTGACATCTTTGCGATCAGGGTTGTTAACCTCATCATAAAACCTTCTAAGACCAAGATCATTAACATGAATCCAGATCATTTGGTTAAAGTGAAACAAGCACCCCTTTATATTGGCTCCTGGAAACGATCTTCTGACTGTGTTATATTCGCCAGTTCGAAATCCATCATTAAGTTGTTAGGAACAAATTGATACTGCTAGATAATCGCATTGATTCTTTAATTTCTCATAAACTTTGGAATAAGTATTTTCCGTAAGTCGAGTTGTCAAACAGAAAACAAGAGGAAAAACATACTTGAGATACCTCCCGTGCAATGTGAACAATTGCGCAAACCACTGGATGCACATTTGAAAGTCCCATCACAAAATAACATATTACACTGAGACAGAACCCTTAGGGAATCGTAACAAAAAATATTAAAACTCTTATTTTTGTCATCCTAGCCTGCGTCAAACAGTAGAAACTGTTGACTCCTTGTCGTATGGTCTTAAGGAGCTGTTACAACTACTGTAAATCCATTGCTTATGAGATTATAAATTATACAAATCTCGTAAGCAACGTGTAAATCATTGTTGTTGAATTGGGAGGCCACTCATCTTTTGTGCTACCTCCTCCACAGGAGAACCGAGAATTGCTGCCAAAACAGTTGATGGATTTTCATTTGGCATCGCTCTTGCTCTTGCCTTAACACGGTTCAAGATGTGCTTTACTTCTATACGATACCTGCTTCATCGGCACTATGTAAATGCTTTTCTGTGCCATCCCACAAAACCTGAATATTATCCAGATTTCTGTTAGTTGTCACTGCAACATAACAAATTTTTCTTTCCCTGCATCGCCAATATTAAAGTCATGATGTGCCCACGAAAAGAAAGGAATTTCTTACTCTTCTGTGATGGCACTAATTGAGTATTTCGTTCCATCTTTAAACATTTCAGTTGTGGTTAGTTCTGCACTTGAACATTTTTATACAAGTTACTATAACTACCATGAACAATGGATATAGTGTACATTATATAGCTATGAAAATTATGACTCTGGACATCAGAATGAAGTTGACTTTATACTACTATGGACATTTTGACTCTGGATGTCAGAGTGAAGTGGACATTATAGAACTGTTGACATTTTGGACGTCAGAGTGAAGTGGACATTATAGAACTGTTGACATTTTGGCTCTGGACGATTTAACATGGACATTTTGACGTATGGACATTATAATCCTGGACCTTATGTCTGGTAACCTTGATACCCTACAACTTTTGTATAAATAGTTTCTTCATAAAATTACTCACTCTGTATAATATGCAGTCATAACATAGGAATGACTAATTAGGCAACAGAAATACCCAATCTGAGAGAAAATTTTTCGAATACATATTCGTAAAAGGTGTACTGCGAAATAAATGGAAGGCGTGTGTATTATACTTCACTAAATTTATTTTCCTTATTTAGTTCAGTTACATGTCTGTTTAGGAAATTATCGACTGAAGGTAGATTGAAAGTTACAGAATTTTCATCATAAAGGAACAAATTTGTCATATTGTTGTTCCTCTTTGTATTTACTCTGAAAATCCCTTAACTGAATACTGTCCATAGTTGTCGGAAAAATATTTCTGTTCATAATTGAGTTTCGGCTTCCAGGTAGCTATTATTACTTTCCTAAAGGCGTAATAAGGGAGATTTTCACACATTACATACTATTCAAGCTTGCCGAATTCGATTTTGCGATCTGTGATATCCTTATGGAAGCGATAATACTTTCAGTAGGTACCATATACCAGTAGTTGTTTCTCATCTTTATATCTCAGTTTATTTGTAACGTCAGATAAGACATAAATTTGTAAGATAATGTTTTTATGCACGATGTACTGTTAAATTTAAACACATATCCCTAGGTACATTAACTGTACACGCATCAACCTGATAAATGGAAGGATACAAGTTTAAACATTTAGGCTACACAACTGTATGAAACCAAAATGTGGTATAATATGCAATTGACTTTTAAATGTGGTCTAGTGTAATATTTACGACAAAAGTAATTAAGTAAGAAATTATTTGAATCTAATTGCCATAATGGACTAAAAGTTAGCTTCGGAAATATATCTGTGTTGTGAAACACAAGGAACAGTGTTTGGGCTTATTAATGGCTCATAGTATAAATCATAAAATCCTGCTAGATAAATTAGATTATAATGGAATTAAACGTGTTGCACACCAATGATTTCACTCATATCTCATAGGTAGGAAACAGAAAGTTGATATCAATACAACTATGAAATCTGCCTCGACATGGGGAACTATTAATAATGGAATTCATTAATAATCTTCCTCGTATGTAATCGTGAAAACTTTGTAACTAATTCAACAGTTCATAGCATAAATACATGTCAAAAAATGCCTTTCATACTTCATCGGCAAGTCTATTGTGCTATCAAAAAGGAGTGCGTTATATGACAGTAAAAATATTTAATAGCCTCCCTATCGATATAAAAAATGAAACTCAAAACATAAGGTTATTTAGGGCCAAATTAAAGAAGTACCTAATTTCTCACGCCTTCTATTCTGTAGGTGAATTCATGATATTCAATAACACTTCATGAAATTGATACTAAAACTTTGTGTCGTACTAGTAGACTATATTGTAAATCTCGTCAGTATATATTTCATATATACTACTACTGACTATAAATTAAGACTTTATAATAGTATTAAGTTTTCTGACTTGTTCCATATTCTAGCTGTAAAGCAATGTATGAATACCATGGAATGTTAATAAATACAATACAATACAATAGCGAAATCATTGTTGTAGTAATGTCATAGTTTATTTATCTCCTATATCTTTTAACACTTATGGAAGTACAAGCATGCCAATATTGTGTTTAATTTCTGTAGATGTGTCTTAAAATGTTACCGTAATTCAAGGGCGAAAGAAAATCATATTAGCAGATTGTGTCTCTTTTCGAATGGTTCACACTTTCCTGTATAGAATTTACAATGTTGTACATGTGTGTGTCACTTTGGAAATAACGATGGGGTTACAAGAAGACAAAATTTGTAGCCAATTGCTGCATTTGACATTTACGGTTACAATTCAGAATTAATTAATGTACTTATAGCATAATAAACTTTTCTGCCACTGGCATAGCTTGGTCGGCTAAGACACTTGCCTGCAGATCCAGAGTTGCGCTCCGGCGTGGGTTCAATTCTCACTGGGGCTGATTACCTGGTTGTGTTTTTTCCGAGGTTTTCCCGACCGTAAGGCAAATGTCAGGTAATCTGTGGCGAATCCTCGGCCTCGTCTCACCAAATATCATCTCGCTATCACTAATTTCATCGACGCTAAATGACCTCTTAGTTGATACAGAGTTGTTAAATAAACAAGTAAAAAACAATAATAATAATAAACTTTTCTGTATTGCACTCGATTCCTATTGAAGGTAAGAAGCTTACACGTTTATTGTACTTACATTCCATGGTGTTCTTACATTGCTTCACAGCTAGAAGCTGGAACATGTCAAAACTCTTAACCCGCCAGCACACGCACATTATTTTATAGCGGTAGCACACGTGTTGGATATTTTTTACCCCAAAATAAATAGTGTTAATAACAACAAAATATAATTAATACTGAAATGCTATAATTTTATAATTGTTAGGAATATTTTTAAGTAATTTGAACACTTCTTTTTAATTTAACAATTAATCATATGAATACTAACATTGAGTGAAAGTCTTCCACAAAAAAACACCACAATATTATATTTTTGATCTCAGTGCTAACACAAATGTAAAAATGAAAGAAAAAGTATTTATGGGCGTCACTCATCCACTCATTCACTATCACCACTTCCGGTATCAGCACACTCCTCACAAAAAGGCACCGAATGTTCTTTACAAATCATCTTGTTGCACCTATGGCATGAAGTAGTAGTTTCACGATCCTTCTTCCTAGGACATACTTCACATCTACTTGAGGACATCTTCATTCGTTTCTGTGTTGGTTGGGTTAGTTCCTCCACACCATTCATTCTTCGAACAGTGGATCTGATTTCCAAAGGCAAATTCTTCAATGTCAACCAATGAGCCAAATGATTTTTCACCAATCCAAGAGCCAGTTCCTTCAGAAATGATCTGCAGATGATTGGTCCTTGTGAAGTAGCATTGTTAGTTTTATAAATAACTAAAGAATTAATTGCTGTAATGTTGAGAAGACCAAAAAACACGGTAAGTGGCCAATGTCGGGATTTTCTGGACACGCTATATGTATCGCATAGTTCACCCACTACATCAATTCCTCCTTTAGTAGCATTATAAAACGTTATTATATCCGGTTTCTTTTCCTCTCTGGTGTCTGGATCAATTGCATCATCATAATGCATAGTGGAAGCTACTAGAACCACTTTTCCTGGTTTTGGAACATAGGAAGTGAGAGTCAGTCTATCCTGGAATCCAAAAATACTGGAAAATTGTTCACGCCTTTTCTGCACAAATTCAGGAGGAATTTCACGTTTATTTAGTCTTACACTTCCAACACATGTTAAGTTCTGATCACTGAGAAGTTCTTTGGCAAGTGGCACACTCATAAACCAGTTATCAAACGTAACATTTCTTCCAGTTCCACTAATAGGAGTAATCAGCCGTTTGACCACATCAGATGGAGAATTTGACTGATGGTATTGGCCTTCTGGTTGCATACCACAGTATATTCCAAGTTCAACACATAGAAAGTGCGGGAATCAGCTAGTCCAATTATTTAATGCCATATTTGGCTGTTTGATTTTGATATACTGTCTGAATAAGCAGTGTCCTCGGAAGGGCTCCAATTTTTCATCGATAGTGCAATATTCAGCAACTGTATAACTTTTCTGGAAGCTCTTTATGATAGAGTTAAAAACACTTCTTATTGGAGCGAGTCTATCAGTCGCTTTTCTAATTTCTCTTGTAGTAATGTCGTCGAAACGAAGGCACCGCAAAAGAAAGAAGAATCTGTTTATTCCCATTGTTGCTGGAAACAAAGGAATTCCTGTTCCATCAGTTGTCCACAAATCTTTAGCGTTGAGTTTAGCTGACCTCAGTGCACCAGCAAAATATAACAGACCAAAAAGTGCTTTTATCTTAGTCTGATCAGTTATCGAAGCATCACGTTCGCGAACGAAGTTGTTCTGGATAGATCTGATGTAAATATTTGTGTACTTGACAATATCATCTATGATGTTATCATCTATTAGACACGACCAGGTTTCTAGTGGTAACTTTGCTTAGCGAGCTTGTCCCTTACAGCCCGGAAGGTGAGTAACTATATTGCACGCTCTGGTCTTAACATTTCGAGGTGGTACACTCTTCCTCCAAGAAGTTCCGTCTTTACCTTTGTAAGTAGTAAACTGAGATAGTGGAGCGTTGTCGTCACAGTCGTCATCACTAGTCTCTGCTTCCTGTTCCTGTTCTGTATCGGTATTATGTTCACTTTCCGAAATATGATCATCTTCATCTTCCGATTCACCTTGAATAATTTCTTGTTCGTCCTCTTCATCCAGCCAGCCTACTATTTGACGACTTTGCCTAGACTCCAAGTCCATTTTGGAATGTAAAATACAAATGGAACACTATCAAAATTATTCGCTACTACTGCTTCTTAAGCACACGCGCGGGGTATTTCTTACCCGGTCTTTATATAAACATGTGTAAACTTGTGCAGCCACAAGAAAACTAACTCAGTCATACGTACATCAATGCACAAAGATCTGAAAGAAAGATACTGAAAACGTGGGATGAATTTAAAATTGATGGACAGTGTTACCAACAAATGAAATAAAGCCTCGGTATTTTTTACCCCAGCGCGTGTGCTTATGGCTTAATATTAGGCCTACTACAAAGTCTTATTTATAGTCACAGTCTAGTTGAAATATATATAGAAAGTTTTTACAATATAGTCTACTAGTACAACACAAGAGGTTACCTACACTCGAAACTTTATACAAGACAGAAATATCCATGAAGCGTCGTTGAATGTCATAAATTCACCTAGAGAATACAAGGCCTGAGAAATTAAGTACTTTAATTTGACCCTAAATAATCTTATGTTTTGAATTTGATTTTTATATCCATAGGGAGGCTACTAAAAATTTTTCTTGCCATAATACACACTCCTGTTTGATAGCACTATATAGCTATATTAACAGAAAACGGGTAATTTTGTTACATTGTTCTTTCAGTTGTAATGGCTGCTATCAAGATGGAACCCGATGTCGACCCTCTGGCAATACAGCCACGTGATTACGCAGTTAAAGAAGAGGAAAATCCTTTACCAGATGTAAGACCTTTTTTCTACTCTCTTGTCTACTGCATTATGCCTGTATTACTGTTTTTTTTTTATTTGGCTGCAGTGTATTACAATGTTAAGTGACATCATTGGTCTCCGCGCATTTAGCTATTAATCACTTGTAAACATACAATTTTATACATACATAGACAGGTCTAGTTAAGGTTATGAAAACTTACCGAGACGTTTGTACAGTGTTGCTAATGTAAGCGCAAGGTGTCAAGTTGGCAAACTCAGATCTCATGAAATGCACTGTACAACGAGCTAGAAGTAGAATATAGAGTATCTGTATGAGCGCTTTTTTTGGTATCAGCTTGAACTACCGGCCGCCATGTTTTAACTAGTATCTCACTTTAGCAAAAGGAGGCGTATAAGCATGTGGAGATTTTTAAATTCTCTATTAAGATGCCTCTTGTGTGCTCGTCTTACAACTGTAGCAACCGAAGCGACAAAAGAAAGAATATTTCATATTTCAGGTAAGTAGTCTGCCATAATTTGGTATTACTATACATATAACAGTTATTGATAGAAAGATTCTGTAACGTGTTCATTGTTTTTACAGATTCCCACTGAAAAATGATTTGCTGACCAAGCAGTGGGTTTCACAAATGAAGAGAGACAAATGGTTTCCCAAAGTACATAGTGTTTTGTGTTCTGCACATTTCGATACAAAATACATGTATTTTGTGAACGAGACGAGACATTTGTTGCCCAATGCAATACCAACTATTTTTGAGTTTCCAGCTCATTTGAAAAGAAAAGAGACTTCTAGGCCTCCACCAAAGAAGCGAAGTTTCGAAGAAACTTTCTCTGCTGTGGCAGAGGAAAATTCAATAGAACACCATAAGAATCCAGGTTTGTATAACATACTGATATGAATACGACTTCAAGCAGTCTTGTCCAACGAAACTGGAGCTTACGTGTCTTCCACAGAAAGCGTGTTCGATCTCGCCTGCATTTTCATGATGCCATCATTATTCATTTACAAAAAAAATAATGTGTATTTTGACATTTGAATATGCTTATTGTCATTACTTATGTTTTAATCTATCAACGATTCATTGCACTCGAAAAAAAGAAAACATGTCAACTCCAGTTTTACATTGTACGAATTCACATGTTGGGATTTTCATTTTGTCACTTTTGTTTTATATCAGGTGCAGATCCTATGGAATGTATTAAATAAGGTCATGCCTACTGTGTTACCAGTCCTAGGAAGATGAAACAAATGTATAATCCGTTGAAGAATGAAAATGAAACACTGAAAGTTAAATTAAAAGGTACTCAGGTGAAAGTAATGCGAAAGCAAGCTCAGATATTTAATTATCAGAAAATTGTTGCAGGGTTAAACAAAAGGCTGTGTGAATCTGGATCAGAAATATTATACAAATTTGCAGGGATATTAAAAGAATTCCAGATATTTTGTATTCGACAGGTAATGGAGAAAAATTGGGAGTATAAGGGTACAGTGCATCAGTTATTCATAGATTTCAAAAAGGGCATATGACTCGGTTAAGAGAGAAGTTTTATATGATGTTCTTGTTGAATTTGGTATTCCCAAGAAACTAGTTCGATTAATTAGAATGTGTCTCAGTGAAATGTACAGCAGAGTTCGTATAGGTCAGTTTCTGTTAGATGCGTTTCCAATTCACTGTGGGCTAAAGCAAGGAGATGCAATATCACCTTTACTTTTTAACTTTGCTCTAGAGTATGCCATTAGGAAAGTCCAGGATAATAGAGAGGGTTTGGAACTGAACGGGTTACATCAGCTGCTTGTCTATGTGGATGACGTGAATATGTTAGGAGAAAATCCACAAACGATTAGGGAAAACACGGGAATTTTACTGGAAGCAAGTAAAGAGATAGGTTTGGAAGTAAACCCCGAAAAGACAAAGTATACGATTATGTTTCGTGACGAGAATATTGTACGAAATGGAAATATAAAAATTGGAAATTTATCTTTTGAAGAGGTGGAGAAGTTCAAATATCTGGGAGCAACAGTAACAAATATAAATGATACTCGGGAGGTAATTAAACACAGAATAAATATGGGAAATGCCTGTTATTATTCGGTTGAGAAACTTTCATCATCCAGTCTGCTGTCGAAAAATCTGAAAGTTAGAATTTATAAAACAGTTATATTACCGGTTGTTCTTTATGGTTGTGAAACTTGGACTCTCACTTTGAGATAGGAACAGAGATTAAGGGTGTTTGAGAATAAGGAGCTTAGGAAAATATTTTGGCCTAAGAGGGATGAAGTTACAGGAGAATGGAGAAAGTTACACAACACAGAACTGCACGCATTGTGTTCTTCACCTGACACAATTAGGTACATTAAATCCAGACGTTTGAGATGGGCAGGGCATGTAGCACATATGGGCGAATCCAGAAATGCATATAGAGTGTTAGTTGGGAAGCCGGAGGGAAAAAGACCTTTAGGGAGGCCGAGACGTAGATGGGAAGATAATATTAAAATGGATTTGAGGGAGGTGGGATATGATGATAGAGACTGGATTAATCTTGCTCAGGATAGCGACCAGTGGCGGGCTTATGTGAGGGCGGCAATGAACCTCCGGGTTCCTTAAAAGCCAGTAAGTAAATATTAAAAGAATTAATAGATGTTGAGGTAAGGGTATTCGTGTACAACAGTACTCAGAACAGATACGTACATTTGCATTGACTCTTCACTTTTATTCTGCCCAGGCACATAGGTACTTAAGGAAACATGTTCAACTTCCTCATCCAAGAACACTCCGTCAATGGGCTTCAGCTGTAGGTGAAATCCAGAATTTACAGAGGAAAGTTTCTTGAAAATTAGCCAGGAAGTAAAGACAAGTTCACAAAACATTTTTGCAAGTCTCATGTTTGATGAGATGACCTTAAAGAAAGATCTTGTGTGGGATGGTAATTAGTATTTGTGGGTATGTAGATTTAGGCCAGGGATCAATGCAAACTGATGACTGTCCTGTAGCTACAGAAGCCCTAGTGTTTATGGTAACTAGGCCTAGTTTAAACAGAGGTTGAAAAATACCAGTTGGTTATTGTTTAATAAATGGACTGTCAGCTACAGTAAAGGCAAATTTAGTTGAGCAATATTTAAGGAAGTTATATGACACTGGTATCTGCATAGTTGCAGCGGTTTGTGATGGTACAGTCACCAATAGATCTGTCATGAGTAAGTTAGATATCATGTACAGTAATGACAAGCCACAATCTTGGTTTCCTCATCCTGCTGACAAGGATAAGAAGGTATACTCTATTTTTGATGCTGCCCACATGTTGAAATTAACACGTAATCTTCTGAAGAAAAGAAAGTTCTGATTGATGGTACGTCAGTTTCAAATACTAGTAATGAAATTAAATGAGAGTTCTTTGAAAATTTGATAGTGGTACAAGAGAGAGAGGGATTGCATGCAGCTAGTAGATTAAGAAGACAGCATATAGAATACCAGACTCAAAAAATGAAAGTTGGCTTAGCAGCTGAAACTTTAAGCAGATCAGTTGGCTGTGGTATGCAATTTTGTAAACAGATTGGATTAAGTGAATTCAGTGAATGTGAAAATACCGTTAAGTTTATTAATAAAGTAGATTTGACGTTCGATATTTTGAATTCTTGCCATCCAGTGGGCTCAGGGACAAAATCGCCTATCTCTAAGAGAAATAAGATTATTATTTGTAACCAGATTGATGAGTGTATTAATTTTTTACAAAACCTCAAATTTTTAGACGTAACATTGGTGTGTACTTCTGCCAGAAGAATGCCATTATATGGTTTTGTTAATGATCTCAGTGTAAAAGGCATTGCAGAATCTTATGTGTGGGGAGACAATGTAGCTATGAAATATTTACTTACACGTAGACTTAGTCAGGATCATTTAGAGCTATTTTTCTCTTCCATACGATCTAGAGGTGGCAATAGGAATAACCCGAATGCAGTTCAATTCAGATCAGCATACAGGAAATATCTGATTTCTCGTGTAGCACCATCACAGAATGCAAATTGTAAACCAACAAATTGTCACATGATTTCTCCTGTTAATAATGCATTGAAAATTGTACAGAATGCTGAAGATAGATTCGCTATTAGTGCACTAGAACTTGATCATGATTATTTTAAGCCCCATTATGATTCACTTAATCTGTACACAGAGAATGTTGAGTATATTGCTGGGAGTGTAATATACCAGGTATCCAGAAAACTTAATTGTTTACAGTGTTTCGAGGTTCTGTCTCAAAGCAGAGATGAGAAAAAGACAGGTTTGATTGCCGAAAGAGATGTAAAGGATTCTCTTGTGAATCCATTAAATGATGTGGTGAAATTATGTTAGATGGCTGAGAAAGTTTTTAGGAATAATAATAGTCTATTGAGGACCACCAGCAAACAAATAATGTTAAAGCTGCAGACAGAAGTGTTTTCTTTCTTGACTGGTTGTCTGTTTTTTTATTCTGAACATCTATTCACAGCCACAGAACCAGGTGAGGAATCTCATTATGCCTCTCTCATAAAATTGATTCTTAAACAGTATTTTAGGTGTAGACTTCATTACATCTGTAGGAACAGGTCTCGAGAGGAAAGAGGGCGCCATGTAAGACAAGTTTTTAACAAAACTAATACTGTTAAAGGGACAATAAGAACATTCTGTGAGAGGAAATATTATGTTCACAGAATATGTTTGTTAGTATGTTTGTATAATTATATTGATGCAGACATCTGTAGTCTTTAAGCTTACTCTTCAATTTTCCTAAATGTTGTATAATTATGTGAAGGCAATCTGCGTTCATTTCTTTATGTATTAGAATCATGTTATGTTTTATGTAATTATTTATTTTACTCACATACTATGTATCATTTTGCAAATTGCGCTATACTGGAGAATTAGCACGGTCACTTTGAACCGTGCCATTACGTTTACCACCAAATTTAAGTAAATACACAATGTCACCAACATAAGAACATGACGTTGGTGTGTGGCGTAGTTGGCGGGAGAAATTTTTTCTCTCTCTGTCTACCTCCTTCGTTCTGAACATTATTGAGAGATAGCACCACTGTTAGCGACAATGTGTATTTGCGTAAATATTGCGAGTAAATTATGACGAGTGCCTTAGATGAGAGGCTCGGGACAGAAACAGTTTTACTGTAGCGCATGCGCGGACCTCTCATGCAGTGGGAGCGTGATCCTTACTTGAATTTATTTTTGCGTGTACTTGCAGATTAAATGATTGAGATCCCTTCTTGCTCCGGTTACAGGCCTTGCATTTACGAAGGTTATGTTATGTTAGGTTAGCTTAGATTAGCTTAGCTTAGCTTAGGTTAGGTTAGATTAGCTTTGGTTAGGTTAGATTAATTTTGGTTAGGTTAGGTTAGCTTTGGTTAGGTTAGGTTAGCTTTGGTTAGGTTAGCTTGATTTGATTCGTCCATGTAGTAGTTAAAATTATATAATAGGACAGTTTTTGATTCGTAATATTGTTAAAAAATAATAGGCCTATAATGAAAGCGGTGAATAATTTCATGGTCCTTAAATTTTTTTTTCGTAAAAGGCTAGGTATTTTTCTACAGGCAAGAAATAAAACAGCAACGCCGTCATAATTACGTACTTTACGCTTTGGCGAACATTAACCGGAAATTTACTTTCCGTCATTTTAATTGTATTCCGTGAAACACACCTTTTTTCCAGTTAATTTCCTTGTGATAACCTAGTTTATTATCTTATTACATCTTCATTTTCTTTTAATGCATTCAAAAAACCGCCGTTGTACTACATAAAACCTTAAACTTGACTAATGGAGTGAATTATTTAAGAATATAGTCGCGAATTTGACTACCACCATTTCGATTATATTTTGTTTGATACAGCTCGGTACGGCCCGGTGACTAGTGGCCAGCGAGTAGAGTCGACTATTGATATTGGTCTGCCGTGCGTATTATCCAGTTGTTCCGCAAATTGTATGTGGTCAAAAAGTGTAGGCTACGTATTAGGCCTATACGTATACATTATAGGTTAGTTTTTATTAATTGCTGATTAACTCATCACTGTTACAATACATGTGGAAGCATGAAGTGCAAAGAAGTTAAAACATGTACAGGGTATGTTGCTGATAAATTGTTTATAATTGAATGGGTCACCCCAACAATGTTGTAACACCCATAAGTTATAAGGTTCAGGATGTTGAAAAAAGTATTTTTTTTTTTTAAGGAAACATCCACACACTAGAAGGTATTTCTGTGTATTATAACTAAATCTATGTAATGCGCGGATTTAATTATAATGCACTCCTAAACATTCTACAGTGGCAGTGTCTCCTTAAAAATACTTTTTCCAATATTCTGAAAATCTTATAACTTATGGCTGTTACAATGTTGTTGGAGTGGACTATTCAATTATGAATTGAATACACCTGCTTCCTATGTATTTTATATTTTTGTATAGCCCAACTGATGGATTGTAGCTTGCAAACTGAGTATTAACCTGCTTGCTATGTATTTTACATTTTTATATAGCCCAACATTTGGATTGTATCTTGCAAACTGAGTATTAACCTGCTTGATATGTATTTTAAATTTTAGTATAGCCCAACTGATGGATTGTATCTTGCAAACTGAGTATTAATCTGCTTGCTATGTGCTTTAAATGTTTGTGTAACCCAACTGATGGATTATAGCTTGTAATCTGAGTATTAACCTGCTTGCTATAATACTTTAAATGTTTGTATAGCCCAACTGATGGATTGTAGCTTGTAAACTGAGTATTAACCTGCTTGCTATGCATTTCAAATTTTTGTATAGCCCAGCTGATGGATTGTAGCTTGTAAACTGAATATTAACCTGCTTGCTAAGTATTTTAAATTTTTGTATAGCCCAATTGATGGTTTGTAGCTTGTAAACTGAGTATTGACCTGCTTGCTTTGAACTTTACCTTTTTGTATAGCCCAACAGATGGATTGTTGCTGAACCGATGAATTGAGGGGCTCAGTGGAAAGAGGCTCATGCCACAAAAACTGAATTTTATAGGAGAAGCATTTATTCCACTGAGATTTTTTTTCTTCTACTGAAGAAGAAGTATTTATAAATTCTTACCATGTCTGATAGACACATACAACAAGACTAGAAGTTCATAAGAGAGGTCCTAGATAGCAAGATCTGTCGGATTATCGAAGAATGTAAAAATCAACAGGAATATGCCATGGGCTTCTTTTCCACTGGGCCCTTCAATTGTAGCTTGCTGTTTATTGCATTTATTTTTTAGTTTACCTCACGGAATTTTTATGCTTGTAAACTGAATAATAATCGGCTTCATTGTATTATCGATTTTTTTATACTGTATATCAGTTGATTGAATTGTTAATGATTTTAAATTTAATTAATTGTCTTGCTGTGTATTCTATATTATTGTATAACTCAACTGATTGAATTGTTTATGCTTTCAAACTGAATTAATCTGCTTGCTGTACATTGTATGTTTTTGTATAGTTCAACTGCTTGCTATGTATTGTATATTTTTATAGATCTATCAATATAGCTCAGTCGTCGGACTCACTTGTCTCGTGATCTGGAGCTGTGCTTGGGCTGATTACCTGGTTGGGTTATTTCAGAGGTTTTTCCTAACCGTATGGCAAATGTCAGGCAATCTATGGCGAATCCTCGGTCTCACCTCATCTCACCAAAAAATTGTGTAACTGTAGTTCCACATCTAAAAGCTTCAATGCTAATCTAGTTAAGCTAAGATGTATGGCATAAAATGTTTCTGCATGGGTTTACTGACGACTATAAAAAATAAAATGTTAGTAAAAATGAGATATACGAGTTATTGCGATATAAAATAAGATTCACAAGATGCAACTATCCTGGGCTACCCTTTCCGTCTCATCCTATAGAAACCACGCTCACTTCTGTACATGTTCCACATCTTAAAACTTCAATGTCAATGTGAGATGTGTAGAAGAAAATATTGCGTGGCTTTTCCTTTCCACTGGTAAAAATGGGATATATAAGTTATTGCTATATAAAGTAATATTACCAAGATGCAATATTCTAAACATTCTCTTTCAGCCTCGTCCTATAGGAACCACGCTCACTTGTATCTACATCTTTAAGCTTCGATGTTAATGTAAGGTGAATGGAATAAATTGTTGCTGCATGAGTTTTCTGACAACTGTTAAAATAAAGAAATGTTAGTAAACTGGAATATATATGTTAATGCGATATAAAATAAGATTCGTGAGTTGCAACATGTTCCATACAGTTTTTTCTATATTATGCTCCTGTGGAGTAACGGTCGGCGCGTCTGGCCGTGAAACCAGGTGGCCCGGGTTCGATTCCCAGTCGGGGCAAGTTACCTGGTTGAGGTTTCTTCCGCAGCTTTCCCTCAACCCAATATGAGTAAATGCTGGGTAACTTTCGGTGCTGGACCCCGGACTCATTTCACCGGCATTATCACTTTCATCTCATTCAGACGCTAAATAACCTGAGATGTTGATAAAGCGTCGTAAAACAACCTACTATAATAAACAGGGAAAGGATTTATATGTAAATACATATTTACTTATAAAGCTAATATAATTTATATTTTGCATTATCTTTATGTTTCACAATGTGTAGGGTTGAAAAATCCTACTTTTATTTTCCATATTTTTCCATATTTTAGAGTTTAGTACATATTTTCGTTAATTTCCATATATTTTCCATATTTCATATAAAACAGTCCATATTATATTAGGTTTAACAATAAAACAAAACAAAATTCCATTAACTTTTAAAAATACATTTCAACAATAGAGATTTAAACACATGTTCAGTAATCCCTTTAACATCAGAGTTATTTGAAAATTAGCAGTCCTATCAACAATGGGAAAGTAAGTTACAAAACTGTATTAATTTAATTTAAAATTTTTAACAGACTTCAGTTGTGCAGCTCAACAGTTAAATGCCAGTCAGAGTACACATAGGTTCAGTTTTGTAAATCATACTATAAAGACGGTAAATATGCCAAAAGTACGTCATTCAGTCAATTTAAAATCAAAACTAACAAGTTACATTTCAGAATTTAAAGAAGATGGTTTATCAACTGACAATAAAATATTATTTTGTAATTTGTGTCAGTGTGCAGTATCATCTACACAAAAGTTCCTGGTGCAACAACACATTACAACTAGTAAACATCAGGCCAACAAACAACTAAATTCCAAGCAGAGACAATTGTTTTTAACACAACCAACAACATCGAATGTAAGATCTGAGTTTAACATCGACCTGTGCCGTTCTCTCATCTCTGCTGATATTCCTCTCTACAAACTAAAGAATAAGGTCTTCAGGGAATTCCTTGAAAAATATACTCAACATACAATCCCGGATGAGTCAACACTTAGGAAGACGTATGCTCCATCCATCTACGATGAGACAATACAGAAGATAAGAGATGAAATTAAAGATAGTTCAATTTGGGTTTCCATTGATGAGACTCCCGACAAAGAAGGTAGACTTGTTGGTAATGTAGTTATCGGTTTGTTAAGTGAACAATATTCTGAACGAATTCTTTTACATTGTGATGTTCTAGAAAAGTGCAATAACAAAACTATAGTTAAACTGTTCAACGAAGCTATGGGTATCCTGTGGCCAAAGGGTATTATGTACGATAATGTGTTATTCTTTATTAGCGATGCTGCCCCTTATATGGTCAAAGCTGGACAAGCATTATCTGTTGTATATCCTAAATTGACTCATTTTACTTGTGTGGCGCATGCATTTCATCGTGTGGCAGAAGTGGTCAGAGACAATTTCCCTAAAGTAGATTTGTTGATTTCATCAGTGAAAAAAGTATTTCTCAAAGCTCCCAGTAGAGTTAACGTGTTGAAAGAAATGTACCCTGAAATTCCATTGCCACCAAAGCCAATTTTAACTAGATGGGGTACATGGCTAGAAGCAGTTGAATATTATGCCGAACATATAGACTCTATTAACAATGTTCTCCTTGCATTGGACTCTGAAGATGCAGTCTCAATTGATACTGCGAAAACAGTTACCTGTGACATAAGTGTGAAGAATGACTTAGCTCACATTCAGCATACATTTTCATGCATCATAAAAACGCTCAAAAGTCTCCAAAATAGGCACCTTTCACTATCTGAAAGTTTTGAAATTATAAATAGTACTGTGGAACAACTGAATCGTGGTAGAGGTAAAGTTGCAGATGCAGTAAGAGCTAAGGTGGACACTGTACTTTCAAAAAACCCTGGATATGAAGAACTACAAAAGGTTGTTGCTGTGATGAGTGGTGAATCAACAGTGAAGATTAACTTGGACTTATCCCCAGCAGACATTGTGAAATTGAATTATGTACCAGTTACTTCTTGTGACGTCGAACGCTCTTTTAGTCAGTATAAATCTATCCTCAGAGACAATAGAAGAAGATTCACTTTTCAGCACTTGAAAGAAATGTTTGTAACCTATTGTTATGGTAACAGACAATAAAAATTGTGTTTTGTTGAAACTACATTGGAAGATAAGGTACGTCCATTATATTTTTTGTTTAGTTTGATTAAAATGTACCAATATTTAACGTACATAGTCATTTTTTTATAATTTTAAGTCCATATTTAATTCCATATTTTGGTAAAAATCCATATTTAATTCCATATTTTGGTAAAAATAACTACATATATATTTACATATTTCATATATTTTTAGTCCATATAAATCCGTTCCCTGATAATAAAATAAATGTATTATGCTATAGGAACCACGCCCACTTCTTGACTAGTTAAAACATGGCGGACATAGGTTCAAAAGTTTCAAAGATGGCGGCGCGTTCGCCACTCTATATTCTACTTTTAGCTCGTTGGCATTGCACCTTGATTAAATGTTGCGATGTGCCACAAACAGTCATATTTCTCTGATTACACTCAAAGACTAAGTATTACAAACTCTTTGATTACACTTTAGCGCCAGTAGCATGTGTTGGGATTTTTTTTTCAGTCAAAATGTACTTCATAAATTTATTTTAGGGTTAGTGTTGAGTACCAAAATAAAATATCCTAATCTAATAAGAAAACCTTACAATTGCTGTATAGAAAATATTTTATCTTATATAGGCCTAATGTGAATTGGCATCCATTACAGATTTCAATCTATTTTATTCACTCTCACAAGTGAAGTATTACCTTTTCTTGGACATATTCTGCTTTTAAAATCTTTTATCCATTTTTCATTCAATTATTGCCATAATTTTTGTCCTATGCTGAAGCACTGGTATGCAGACCCAGAGTGCAACCTGTAACACTTGTGATCAGCTTCTGTCACATTGTAATATATTACTCAGTCAGAATGTCTCTGTGTTCTGCAGGAAGGGAATTTATTGGATCTGCATGTGACTAGGATAAAGGAGGAATGCGTCGACGACAGCCACAGTCACACATCAGAAATAAAATTTGAGGAAATTATATTGCCCAATAACTTTCCCGTGGTGAAGTGTGAAGCCGAGGTGAGTGGAGCTCATTGGTGTGCTGGCTCTTCTTTACAATGTTTAACTTATATTGTGTTCATCACAGAAACCTTCTCTGTACAGCTGTGATTATAGCGAATTTTAGTTTACAGTGGGGACAGTAGAACTATTTGCGTCCTATTTATCACTTATTTCTTGTTAAAAAATATCCTAAATTTAAAATGCAATATGTATGTTAAGAACTTTCTTGTGTTAAATTTTAACGTACCTTGTTAACATGTTTCCACCTATTTTCGGTCATCTTCGGAATTGGTCTTGTTGGTCTTGGCACCTCTTGTTTCCTGTGTCGGTGCATTCGTAGTGTAGAGTCAAAGAATTTATGTGTTTTGAAATTGAGTTGTGTGTTGAGAATATCATTGGGGTGTGTTTTCGTGTATCTGTATATTTCATATTGTTCTAGTGTGTTGAGTTTCTGGCTCTATGGTTGGATGTTCAGTATTTCCATGTCTGTGTTGATGTCTCTGTAGGTGTGGTTAGCATTTGTGATGTGTTCTGCATATGTGGAGATGTTTTGTAATTTTGTTATGGCTGTGATGTGTTCTTTGTAACGTGTTTGAAATGATCTGCCTGTCTGTCCTATGTAGAAGTTGTTGCAGGTGTTACATTTGAGTTTGTATATGCCTGCATGGTTGTATTTGTTTGTTTGTGTTGTTTGTGTGTTGAGATGTTTTTGTAGAGTGTTATTTGTTCTGTATGCGATGTTGTAGTTTAATTTCTTGAATGAGGTTGCAATTTTATGTGTGTTTTTGTTTTCGTATGTTAGTTTGATGTATGTTTTGTGTTCGTGTGTTTGTGTTGTATTCTTTTTTTTTTTTGGTTTTGTTTTGTCTTACATATTATCTTGTCTATTATGTTGGGGTTGTATCCGTTTTCTTGTGTACATAGGACAGACAGGCAGATCATTTCAAACACGTTACAAAGGACACATCAGAGCCATAACAAAATTACAAAACACCTCCACATATGCAGAACACATCACAAATGCCAACCACACCTACAGAGACATCAACACAGACATGGAAATACTGCACATCCAACCAAAAAGCCTGAAACTCAACACACTAGAACAATATGAAATATACAGACACACGAAAACACACCCCAATGATATTCTCAACACAGAACTCAATTTCAAAACACATACACTCTTTGACTCTACACTACGAACGCACCCGCACAGGAAACAAGAGGTGCCAAGACCAACAACGACCAGTTCCGAAGATGACCGAAAATAGGTGGAAACATGTTAACAAGGTACGTTAAAATTTAACACAAGAAAGTTCTTATCATACATATTCCGAAGTGATACAGTGTTAAGAATTGTGTAATCAAGATGTATATATTAAAATGCAATATGGCTGTTTAGTTTAACTTAAAAAATATATTTTAGTGATAATATATTCGTTTTGGACAGGTATGAGATCTTGCTGTATACAGTACAAAGAGGCACCTGATATTACCATCTTGAATAGGCCTATCACTTAATGATTGATGTTGGTAATATACTACTTCTTCCAGAGAATTAAAGTCTAGATTTAGGCTCACACATTTAACATACACAGGCTTTGTGAGAATTATAGGAAGATGTGTTTTCACCACAATAGTTATTTACGATACAAGTGTTGAAAGTGGCATTTTATTTCGTGAGTAGGTATGTTTGCGAAACGAGGCCGCAGGTCGAGTATAGAACCTACTTACAAAATATAGTCACTTTTAACATGTGTGATAACTGTCTTTTGTCCGTGCTGGTAGGCTATAGAGATAATTCCGCCAATTTCTCCAATGTCCTTTCCTCCTCGTTGTGTTAGTGAAACATTATCCTTTTAAAAGCAGGTGGTTGTATAGCCCAGTTGTGGGGAATTCGTCTACAGATTGAGAGTTTCTTGATTCTAACCTGGATGTCCTCTAATTTTTTATAATTACATTTAATTCTCTATTGTTAGATATATTTAATCCATAAAATTGCTATATAAATTTATTTAATTTACGTACTTTTTGAACAAAAAACAATTTTAACATGCTTGTCTAGCGTTGAAATATATATTTTCCTCATTTCATCTGTCGTCTGAAATAAAAAAAAATTGGGTAAGGTGAACTCTTGGAGGTAGTACAGACTTCTTATGCTCATAGAGGAATTCGTGGTGCTCTGGGCCGCGGGGCGTATCAGGTACTCATCTGAAATGGGCCCGGGCTCTGTCAGGCTGATGCTCAGTGGCCCAATTGTTCGCATCGGCTTCACGAATGCCATCACATTTATAGCGCGCATATTGCTATTGCTCTTATGACGAGTTGCCAAACTAACTTACTATTATGACAAGTGTTGTATTGCATGTTTCCACATATTCAAATTTTTTATGTTCTAGTGATATTTAACTTATTTTATATTTTTGTTTTCATATTTTCCGATAATGATATATCTCTAATGTGATAAGTTGAGCTCTATATAATCATAATTTTCCTTACTGTGTGTTTTAAAAATATTGTATTCATTGGAGGCCTATGCTTTGTACTGCACTATTTTTTTACTAGGCCTACTATTATTATTATTATTATTATTATTATTATTATTATTATTATTAGGCCTATTATTATTATTATTATTATTACTATCCTTATTTATTATTATTATTATTATTATTATTATTATTATTATTATTATTATTATTATATTATTTGTTATTTCCTTTTCACGGAAAACTATCTCCCTAAAATTTAACTATTCTCTCAGTAATGTCGTAATTACTAGGAAAGACTGTATTAGAGATCTTGGTGTCCTACTTGATTCAAAATTATATTTCCATGATCATGTGCAATATATTTATGCCCATTCGTTAAGAATGCTTGGTCTAATTAGGTCTATAACTTATTCTTTTTCCACTCCTATGTGTTTATTAATTTTATACTATACGTTGGTTAGATCCAAGCTTGAATATGCATCTGTTGTATGGAACTCCATTACTTCCACTGACTCGGCTAAATTGGAGAATATCCAAAGAAAATTTATTTCCTTGTGTTCTTATAGATTTTTACCAAATTCCGATTATAACTATGAGATTAAATGCAATTATTTCAATTGCGGTAGTTTGTTCACCAGACGTCAGGATCTTGATTATTTATTTTTTTGCAAAGTCATTAAGGGTGATATTGATTGTGAATCTTTCATAAGCAATATCAGTCTTCGTATTCCTGCTAATGGTTTAAGATTTCATAAATTGTTTTATAATAAGATTCCTAAATCTCTCTCTCCGGTCTGCAGATGCATTAAATATGCTAATTTGCATGGATTCAACTTGGATTCATTTAATGTGTAGTATATCTTTGAGTTTTAACTCACTGATCTAATTTAATAATTATTTGTCCATATATTTCTTGCATTTGGTCTATTGATTCATGTAGACCATTCCATTATTTCATTTCTCATTGTACTAATTTTATAATTTTATAATTATTATTTGATCAATGATTGATGTAGTCCTTTATATTGTTTGTATTTCATCTCATTGCCATTTTCTATCATTCATTCTCATCATCATTTGTTGTTTTGTTCTGTTTTGTATCGTGCAAAACTGTAATTGGCCTTGTGCTGTTGTTTTTGCACGTTAATATTATAAATAAATAAATAAATAAATAAATAAATAGATAGATAGATAGATAGATAGATAGATAGATAGATAGATAGATAGATAGATAGATAGATAGATAGATAGATAGATAGATAGATAGATAGATAGATAGATAGATAGATAGATAGATAGATAGATAGATAGATAGATAGATAGATAGATAGATAGATAGATAGATAGATAGATAGATAGATAGATAGATAGATAGATAGATAGATAGATAGATAGATAGATAGATAGATAGATAGATAGATAGATAGATAGATAGATAGATAGATAGATAGATAGATAGATAGATAGATAGATAGATAGATAGATAGATAGATAGATAGATAGATAGATAGATAGATAGATAGATAGATAGATAGATAGATAGATAGATAGATAGATAGATAGATAGATAGATAGATAGATAGATAGATAGATAGATAGATAGATAGATAGATAGATAGATAGATAGATAGATAGATAGATAGATAGATAGATAGATAGATAGATAGATAGATAGATAGATAGATAGATAGATAGATAGATAGATAGATAGATAGATAGATAGATAGATAGATAGATAGATAGATAGATAGATAGATAGATAGATAGATAGATAGATAGATAGATAGATAGATAGATAGATAGATAGATAGATAGATAGATAGATAGATAGATAGATAGATAGATAGATAGATAGATAGATAGATAGATAGATAGATAGATAGATAGATAGATAGATAGATAGATAGATAGATAGATAGATAGATAGATAGATAGATAGATAGATAGATAGATAGATAGATAGATAGATAGATAGATAGATAGATAGATAGATAGATAGATAGATAGATAGATAGATAGATAGATAGATAGATAGATAGATAGATAGATAGATAGATAGATAGATAGATAGATAGATAGATAGATAGATAGATAGTTAGGTAGATAGATAGTTAGGTAGGTAGGTAGGTAGGTAGGTAGGTAGGTAGGTAGGTAGGTAGGTAGGTAGGTAGGTAGGTAGATAGGTAGATAGATAGGTAGATAGATAGATAGATAGATAGATAGATAGATAGATAGATAGATAGATAGATAGATAGATAGATAGATAGATAGATAGATAGATAGATTGATTGATAAATAAAAAGTTGTCTTATTTTTTTATACTTTGTATGCCTCATTTCTTTTGACCTGCTGTTCACATTTTATTATGCTTTTTTCTTTTTTTCTGTATGTTATATATTATGTCTGATTTCTTCTTACTTGTTGTTTACATTTTATTATTATTATCGTCTTATTCAGTTTTGTGTGTAAAATTGTAGTGTACTTTGTAAATTTGTAGTGTTTTTGTAACGCAGTTTTTACTCCTGGTTGAGTGTTAGAGAAGGCCGTATGGCCTTAACTCTGCCAGGTTAAATAAATCATTATTATTATTATTATTATTATTATTATTATTATTATTATTATTATTATTATTATTATTATTATTATTATTATTATTATTATTATTATTATTATTATTATTATTATTATTGCTGCTGCAAAGATCCTTCCCAGGTCTAGCCCTCAGGAACACAAGCCAAGCCAAAATCATCTGCTGTTTGCCATGTACAATACTCACTTTGGTAATTTAGACTCCTGCTTATGTCAGTATTTCCTACTAATGGATAACATGTAGGCTGGAGTCTTACTGTGTAGTAACTTACTTCACAGAGGAAAGTCGTGTTGGATATTGTACATGAACATAGACGAATCCAAGGAGGGAAATCTCCCCTCCCCCTTCAGCCTATATGGCAACAGTTATTTCATTTATTTGAATTTGAACCTCACAGGTCCACACCTGTGGAGTAACGGTTAGCGTGTCTGGCCGCGAAACCAAATGGCTCGGGTTCGATTCCCGGTCGGGGCAAGTTACCTGGTTGAGGTTTTTCCGGGGTTTTTCCTCAACCCAATGTGAGCAAATGCTGGGTAACTTTCGGTGCTGCAACCTACGGGCATTATTACCTCATCTCATTCAGACGTTAAATATGACGAGTGTATAACAGTAAATGGTAAAGTGGATGTTTCTGGTCCAGAGACGGCTAAGGAAGAGACAGCTAAGGACATAGTAAAGAAAGTGATAGATGAATTAGAGGAGTGGAAGAGGAAGTTCAATTGCAAGTAGATAAGACGAGTGAGTTAATGAAAATAGGTCAACAGTACTGTATGGTGGAGGAGGCTAGCTAGGACGGCGAAGTATAATATGTAGAAAATTAGTGAGATTGGAATATGAAAGGTACGCATGAAACAGACATAATAACGAGCATATTGGACAATGGTGTAATACGTGTTAGTATCAAGTATTATTAGAAACAGTGTGTGTTCGATATAGTCTAAGTGATCTGAAAATCAAGAACAGCGTGAGAAAGTGTCAATTGTGAATGAACTAGAGACGTGTAATAGGAATTAAGTAAAACGATAGAGATAATGAAAATAGGTGAGGAGTATGGCGGGAGAGGCTAGCTAGGATAGTGAAGTATAATATGTAGAAAATTAGTGGGATCTGAAAATTAAATGTACGCCAGAAACAGACATAATAACGAACTTACTGGACAATGGTATAGTACGTTTTAGTAAGAAGTATTATTGAAACATGGTGTGTACGATATAAGTGTACTGAAAGTCAAGAACAGAGTCGTAAAAGTGTAAATGATCTAAATGAAGTTGTTAGGATTTAATGGGAGAATACTGATCAATTTAAATGGGGTCGAATCAAGTATAAGAGCGTCTGCAAAAGGTATATCTGTAACGAATGTAATTGTGGCACCAGATACAAAAATTGTGAGGTCCACATTACATGGTTGTAAATGTTGACATCAAATATATATCATATCATTCAGACGCTAAATAACCTGAGATATTGATAAAGCGTCATAAAATAACCAACTAAAATAAAAATAATAAAAATCCCACAGTATTATTTCTGCTTTACATAATATATGTACATCACAAAAGTTTTCGCAAGGTGTGATCGTACATCCCTTGAATGTCTAGCATCGTGCCTCATCACATAAGAAGGTACGGACTGTGTGGCACATTATTGTGTTTGTATTTTCTGGCCATTGTTTCATTCAGTGGCGTAGCATGAAATTTTGAGCAGGGGAAGCTAACTCAAGTTGTCTTTCATGCAATATGAGAAAACGTATTACAAAAATACAGTCTTAAAATAAATAGTAGTCAATTTCAAGTCAGCAGTCGAAGATTGGTTGGAACATCGTAAGTAACACCAATAAGGCATGACCTCAAATGATACGTAGTAAAATATGATTTCACGGTTTACACATATCTCTTAACAAATAGACACGTATACGTATAACATTAGCTCACTCCCTGTCATACTTAGAGAAATCACAATATTAGTATCATTACGTAAGTATGCGTCTGTCTTTTGGTTGTGTCCTTCGTTGACAGCAAAGGAGTCGGTCATTTGTTTTTTAAATCTCACTTTTGTTCGTAAGTCAGTCTTGATAATACAATTGTCCTAAAAAATTCAAGTAAATTAGTGTCAGGAACTGTTATTTCGCTCATTATTTATTATATCAGCCACAATGCACACTAACACTTCAACTGAACAGAACTGACGAAAAGGGATAACTCGGAAACTACATATTTTAAATGTTAAAGCTAGCTTCTTTTCGAGCCTTGCGACTAGGGTAGTTTAAAAGAGATGGAAAATCTGCGGGGTGGATTATACAGAAGAAACCGTTCTGCTTGTAAACTGATGTGTGCAGGCTTCTTGTTTACTGCTGCATCACAAATAATCCTGAGCTGCCGCATCACAATATTTAACGCGTAAATATAAATTCTATTAAAATTAATAAATAATTTTCTCCATAAACTGCAGGTTTATTATGAAATTATTATTAACTTAGGAAGCTAAGCTTTTTAGCTTACATTGACGCTGCGCCACTGGTTTCATTGGACACCATATTCATCCTTTTCCTTGTGGTTGATAGCAAGTTATGTCCCTCAGCAGCCTTCCCAGTTTCTGACATGGCATAAGTATTTTTCCTCACGTGTTCCTATAATTTATGATCACATTTGTTATAGCCTTCATTGCGGCTGATAAATTTCATTTCACTCTCTGTAAGTGAGGACACACCTTGTGTTTATTTCTGCACCAGAAATGCCACCATCTTATCTGTTGTATTCATTATTGCAGGAAGTGTCACTTGGCGTGTCTACAGTGAAAGAGGAGTCTATACTCGAAGTAACGCTAGAGGAATCTGAAGTCTTCACTCAGAGGTGAGTGTAGGTGCATGTGTTCATGTTTGCTTGTTTCGCTGGTTGAAGGGAATAATGACGTAGAGCATTATTCTTACGTATTGCCTTGATGCATAGCAAGATAACTGCGAGGTCTCCTGTAATAATCGACCATCGCGACTCGGATGGCTGGGGTAGCATTGGTCATGAAATGGAGAAGAGTGGAACAAGTACAGTGAATAAACTTTGAAAATGGTTTTCATAATAATATGGAATAGTGAAGATTACAGATTTAAATATTTAATCTTTCGGTAGGTTCAGAATTTTCACTCATTTTAATAGGGCAAGAATAGGCATAAAAATGTTATAATAAAACTTAGGTTTGATGCAGAGTACATTCCATTCGCATGAAAGTATTTGCAATTGTTTTACTCTGATTTTGTTTCATAATATGAAATATAGTTTGCAATATCGGTGGTATGAAATGTCAACACATAGTAAAGGAGTTGGCCTGGTTGGCACAGTTGATATAGGACTGGCCTTCTATGCCCGAGGTTACAGGTTCGATCCCGGGCCAGGTCGATGGCATTTAAGAGTGCTTAACCCTTTCTTACCTATAAATACCATATTGCAATAATAACTTTATAGCATTTATATACTTGTGTGTTACATATGAAGGTAAATTTTGCTGGATAACTTCTATTTCAATACATTTTCATCAATATAGTTTTGTTTCAAATGTTGCCACTCCCGTAACTTGGTCACTGAATTGGTCCTAATATAGCTATTTGTTTCAACATGGATTGCTTGTAAATTAATTTGGGTTAGAAAGGGTTAAATGCGATAGGCTCATTTCAGTAGATTTACTCGCATGTAAAAGAACTGCTGGACAAAATTCTGGTACACCGGCGACGCTGATATAGCCTCGGCAATTGGGAACGTCGTTAAATGAAACATAACATTTAGTAAAGGATTGGAATTCTTTCCTTGACATTCAGTGCAAAATGCTTACTTATCACTTTATAATACATAGTACATACATAACTGTGCTGCCCAGTGGAAAGGTTTTTCACTGCAATCCCAGCATTCTCCAATCTTTCCTGTTCTCTGTCTTCCTGTTAGTCTCTGTGTATGATCCACATATCTTGATCTCGTGTATCATCTGATAGCTTCTCCTGCTCCGAACTCTTCTCCCGTTCATCATTCCTTCCGGTGCTTCCTTCATTGCACAGTTTCTTCTCTTTCCGATCAGTTTCAGCATCAACCTATCTTCATCCACTCTTTCTAACACACCTTCATTTCTTATTCTGTCTGTCCACTTCACACGCCCATTCTTCTCCATAACCATTTTTATTGGGTTATTTTACGACGCTGTATCAACATCTAGGTTATTTAGCGTCTGAAGGATATGAAGGTGATAATGCCGGTGAAATGAGTCCGGGGTCCAGCACCGAAAGTTACCCAGCATTTGCCCGTATTGGGTTGAGGGAAAACCCCGGAAAAAAACTCAACCAGATAACTTGCCCCGACCGGGATTCGAACTTGGGCCACCTGGTTTCGCGGCCAGACGCGCTGACCGTTACTCCACAGGTGTGGACTATCCACATTTCAAATGCTTCTATTCGTTTCTCTTGACTTCGTCGTAATGTCCATGTTTCTACCCCATAAAATGCCACACTCCACACTCAAAGCACTTCACTAGTCTCTACCTTAGTCCTTAGTTCTTTTTCCAGAGGTCCGTAGAAAATGATCCTTTTTCTATTAAAAGCTTTCTTTGTCATTGCTATCCTCCTTTTGACATCCTGGCTGCAGCTCATGTTACTGCTTATAGTACATCCCAAATATTTGAAGCTGTTCACTTGCTCTGCTGCCTCGTTTAGAATTCTCAAGTTTACCTTCTTTATTTTTCTTGCGACTACCATGGCCTGTGTTCATATGATGAAAGATGAGTGGAAGAGAACAAATTCTCTCCAGCACCGCGATTTGAACCCGGGTTTCCAGCTCTATGTGCTGACGCTATATCCACTAAGCCACACTGGATTCCCATCCCAATGTCGGATTGAATCCTCTCAGTTTAAGTTCCACCTCTTGGGTTCCCTCTAGTGGGCTACCCTCATGCACTCCGTCAAGTGTCCATACATGTGCAGAGGTGCACTCATTATGAGTGACTAAGTGGCCGGGATCCGACGGAGTAAGCGCCGTTTGAAACCACAAAGTGATTATTTTTCGCATATCACATATTATTACGATGTACCGAAGTACATATGATATTTCTGCACGGAAATATCGTATGTACTTCGGTACATTGTAATAATATATGATATGCGAAAAATAATCACTTTGTGATTTAAGATGGCGCTTACTCCGTCGGATCCCGGCCACTTAGTCACTAATAACGAGTGCACCTCTGCACATGTATGGAAACTGTGCCACTGTCATACATCTATGGCACAGTGCATGAGGGTAGGTCACTAGGGGAACCCAAGAGTTGGAACTTAAACTGAGAGGATTCAATCCGACATCGGGATGGGAATCCGGTGTGGCTTAGTGGATAGAGCGTCAGCACGTAGAGCTGAAAACCCGGGTTCAAATCCCGGTGCTGGAGAGAATTTTTCTCTGTTCCACTCATCTTTCATCATATGATGACGCAGAATTTCTGCACGGATATATCATATGTACTTCAGTACAGCGTAATAATATGTGGCTTATCTTGTTTGCATTTATATTCATTCCATACTGCTCACAGCTGTCATTTAGCTCCAGTAGCATAACGCTTAGTATCATCTTCTTTTCTGCTAACAATGCCATATCATCAGCAAATCTTATGCACTCCTGTTCTTCCTCCTACTATCACTCCTCCCATGTTCTGAAAACAGTTTTTCACCAAATCCTTCAATACGATATTGTACAGGGTATATGATAAAGGCCATTCTTGTCGTACTCCTCTCCCTATTTCACTTCCTTCAGACATTTCTTCTCCTATCCTGACGTTGACTCATTGTTTCAGATATAGGTTACTGAACAGCTTCCTGTCTTTCTAATCCACACTTATTTTCTTCAGGATGAGTTTATAATAGAAGAATTTATTACATTCAACATTTGATGTGATTTTGATTGTTCTTTATGCCCTGAGGTTCGCAACATCCAGTAGGCCTAACGGAATCTTTTTTGTTACAGGATTTTGTACACTGACAGGATTCGGACACCACAAGAGAAAAACACAAGTCTGGCAAACTATGTCTCCTCACAGAAACCTTCATCCAATAGTGGACTTTATTCAGAGATTTACGATCACTTGCGTAGAAACAATTTGCTCCCACAGTCTTGCAGTCACACCGACAAAAAGACTTTCAAATGCGACGCCTGTGGGAAATGTTTCTCCAAATCGGTATACCTTAGAAATCATATGCTTACACACAGTAGCGAAAAGCCATTCAAATGCAATACATGTGGAAAAATGTTCACACAACCTAGTTATCTTAGAACTCACGAACGTACCCACACTGGCGAAAAGCCATTCAAATGCTGTACTTGTGGGAAATATTTCTCGCAGTCGGGAAATCTCAGGATCCACATACGGACACACACGGGCGAAAAGCCATTTAAATGCCTTGAGTGTGGGAAAATGTTTGTAACTTCGACAGAGCATAAAGTTCATGTACGTACGCACACAGGCGAAAAGCCATTTAAATGCGATACTTGTGGGAAATTTTTCTCAGTATTGGCTGCTCTTAAGATCCATCTGCGCACACACTCTGATGAAAAGCCATTCAAATGCGATACCTGTGGGAAATGTTTCACAATGTCGGGTTCTCTTAAGGTCCATGTACGGACACACTCTGATGACAAGCCATTTAGATGCGATACCTGTGGAAAGAGTTTTTCAAAATCGGGAGTTCTTAGAGCTCATGCACGCACACACTATGGGGAAAAGCCATTCAAATGCGATATTTGTGAGAAAACTTTCACGCAGTCTGGCGTTCTTACATCTCACCTACGCACACACTCTGGCGAAAAACCATTCAATTGCGAAATTTGTGGAAAATCTTTCTCACATTCGGGTTCTCTCTCGAAGCATGTTCGCACGCACAGAGGCGAAGAGGATATGAAATTTGGTACTTGAGGGAAAAATTGATCAGAAACTGTCTCTCTCAAAGGCGAAAATCTTTTCAAATGCGACACTTGCTGGAAGAGTTTGTCGAAATTTCGAGAATTTAGAATTCATGTACGCACAGACACGGAAGCCTTACCTATGGAAAATGCTTCTCACAGTCAGAATCCCTCAAAATCCATAGACGCAAGTACAGCCCAAATATCATGGAAATGCAATATCTGAGAGGATATTTTAAGAAATAAGGAATATATGAGAACATAGATATTGCATGCATATGGGAGGAAAATTGTTCAAATGTGATACTTGTGAAAACGCTTTTCAACATAAAGGAAAATATCGCAGCCAAATTCCGCACGCTTCTGTGCAACCACTATTGGAAATACTCCTCACAGGCAAGTACTCTTAAAATCCATGCACCTAATTACTGTTTACATTGCCATGTAAGTGCGAGATCAATGAGAATTATTTCTCTGTACCAGGTTCCTGATGGCATAAGCGCTATCATAGAAGTGACTAGCATTCGAAATGAGATGTGATTATTGTTACTGTACATTCAGTTATGATAATTGAAATAATATTCAAAACCGATATGCAGCTGGTTCGTTGTTCATTACATCTAAAATGTAAACAGTCTTTCCAATATGAAGCTCACGGAAAACATTTCACGTATTTAGGAATACCTAAAATTAATATTTGCCAGTAGAAATGGAAATACCTTTGGGGAGGCCGAGACGTAGATGGGAAGATAATATTAAAATGGATTTGAGGGAGGTGGGATATGATGGTAGAGACTGGATTAATCTTGCTCAGGATAGGGACCAATGGTGGGCTTATGTGAGGGTGGCAATAAACCTCCGGGTTCCTTAAAAGCCAGTAAGTAAGTAGAAATGGAAAGGCGACTAAGTGCCCTTTTCGGCATGTTCCCAAAAATTATGACATGAAATGCCTTTCTAAAATGCGGATCATGACCCCCAATATAGCAATACTCTACATTAGAATGAGGTGCTATTCTCGCCAGTCCATTGGCCCTGTCGTCCGGAGTACCAGTTTAGAAGATACGCTTGAAATATTACATTGTTAAGGGATTTTATTTGTACAGACTGGGTAACCTACTTTGCTTCTATTTATGTTAATTGTATTAAGTGAACCTTGAGAGTCGCTTGGGATACTGAAATTCTGATTGGCAATATAATTATACACATTTTCATTACCAGCTGTGTTTTAAGAATTTCGTCTTCAAATTGGGAGCAGTGCTGTGAGAATCTGAATTGAGACGGTTAGAAGCAAAGGGATGTGACATTTCTAAAAAAATTATTTAAGTGCAAGCAGGGGAAACTAAATTATTTAAAATTACAGTGGCAAAGGAATATACCACATCACACATTAATATTCAAAATTAAAACTTTATGGAATTACTAAATCTTAGTAACTTTTTGTTCCCAGATGCTATGTCCACGGATATTTCGTCCACTGTTTCGTACGTCCCTTCGATATTCTGTCCACTATATTTTTTTCGTCCTCTGGTGTTTTATGTCCACTATTATTTCGTCCACAGTTTAAATGTCCATTGTGCTATTTTGTCCTCTGTAAGTTTGGTCCACATTTTATTATGTCCTACATTTATCTTTGTTCTCTTTATTAAGTTGTCCATATATTATTATTAGTAATAATAATAATAATAATAATAACAATATTATTATTATTATTATTATTATTATTATTATTATTATTATTATTATTATTATTACTAAGAAAAAGAAGAAGAATGTGAATGAAAGTGGTAAGTATAATTGTTGTCAACTAGCATGTCCAGCCCTCTTACGGTTGTTATATAAACCATTTCAACGTTTGACTTCAGAATTTAATAATGAACCAATGAACTACGTATTTCCATAGAAATGAACATTATTATGGTACAAAATAATTAAAAACATTTCCATAGCAGCCCTTTTTTTAGTTATTGGAAGTACTTCTTACCCAAAAATGAAGAAAATATTCGAGGACAAAATATTTAGTTGGCACAGGAACTAGTGGACAAAGAAAAGTTGGAATCAAATTGTGGACACAATAATTCTTTACCGAAATATTAATGGACAATTTTTTTGGTGGGCGAAATGTTTGCTGGACTAATTTTCTTGGGAAAAATAGCTGTGGACGTGAGATAGTGGACAAACTGTCTCCTGTGGACATATCGTCCTGGAAACAATTTTTAATCATATTTTCTTTAAAGTAACTAAAGTGCAGTTACACCCCTTTGCTTCTGACCGTCTCAACTGTTCGGAATGAATTTCTGCTTTCTGTTTGTGAATACGATATTTAAATTTTAAAATAATGTATATAATAGTAGTATTATGTATTATTCACTTTGGCGAATAAAGGTAACGTAAATAAAAAAACTCAAGAATTTCACGCAGTGTGTCCAATTCTATAACAATCGTGGACTGCATTCTCATCCTGGACTGCGTCTTAATGGAGTGGTGTTGCAATATACAGACACTGAGAGATTTTTGGGCCTTATCTTTGATTATAAATTAACGTGGGAGACGCATATTCGTGATTTGAGAAAGTGTTTCGAAAAATCGTTTTATAATTTACACCTTTTGTCAGAGGTTCGCTGGGGTGCAAACCGCATAGTGCTTTTACGTCTTTATTATTCTCTTATACAGTCAAAGCTGGGTTATGCCTGTTTTATTTATGGTTCAGCAAATGAATTCAAGTTACGTCTCTTAGACACTATTTTACCATCATGGGATACAAGTGCCTTCCGTACTAGTTGGATAGACAGCCTGTATTGTGAAGCGGGTGAACCATCACTGCATCGGCGACGTAATGTCTTCTTGTGCTCGTATGCTGTTACCTCAGCTCACAGCCCGAGCACAATTCTTACGACTCTTTTTACCATCTGTCTCTTTTCGGCCGATACAGTGAGAATCACGGAGACTTCGTCCAGCAGATGTGCGGTTTCATGAACTGCTCTCTGAGCTCGACATTCGTGCCAACAGTTCGCACACTGGAGTACACCACCACTCCACCGTGGATTATGCGACGTCCCATGTTTGATGTAAGTCTGAGCCGAAGTTTTAAGAATTTTACACCAGCTTTTGTTTATAGACTATCGTTTTATTGAAGTTTTATCACCGTTTCCAAATTTTTCATTAAGTTTTACTGACGGATTCCGAGTAAATGATTGTGTTGGTTGTTACTTCGTTGCAAATTGACAGATATTTAAATATAAATTGAGCCAGCTCACTGGTATTTTTACCGCAGAACTATATGCTTTTTATGGAGCTGTATTGTTTTTAATTAGACAGCTCCAGGGCAGATTCCTTGTCTGCTCCGACTCTTTAAGCACCATTCAGTCCCTGCAACGTTAGAATTCTTATGATCCAATTGTGTTGAGAACCCACACTCTCCTAACTTCTGATTATGAGATTGGAGTAGTGTTGACTCCGGGCCATGTTGGCACTCCTGGTTACGAGGCAGCGGATGCTGCTGCAAGGGACGGCGGTCTCAATAGGTCTGAGGTGTATTGGCGTGAGAGGTGGCAGGATATTCAAAATTAACTGAAAGATACAGTATGGTGGCAATGGGAAAGAGAATGGTCTGCACTAGAGGGAAACAAATTACCAAGATTAAAGAATACTGTTCGAGTTCGGGATTCGTCCACAAGACCATCACGACACGAAATTTTACTCAGCCAGTTGAAGATATGCCACTGTCATCTGACACATGGCCATCTCCTACATGGCGAGCCTCAGCCGGAGTGTGATATGTGCCGTGTTCCACTTTCAGTGGAACATTTTTTTATTGTATTGTAGAAAATATGATCCTGTTGTTCGGCAATATGGAATTCAACCGACTCTACATGGTGCTCTTGGAAATGATTTTAATTCTACAATTGCAGTTCTGAGATTTTTATCGAATACAGGACTGGACAGGGTGATTTCATTTATTAATGACCCGTTTTAATTATCCTCCGAACCCTTTACATCCGGTGGTTACTTTTGTTTTGTATATGTTTTTAACAAACTTGGCATTCGGACCTTTTATATCCGAGCATTTTACAAATGCGCCAGGTAATTTATTTCTGGTGGCATTTGTTTTATTATTTTATTGTTTGTTTTTAAAGACTACCTACGTTGTGAGAACTGCTCACTTTAATTTTTTTATGCATCACCTTGCTGAAACTGCATTTGTGAACATCGTTTTAACCATGACAACGCTTTTTAGTACTTTTAAGTAATCTGGTTATTGTATTTTGTTTTTGTTTAGTGAAGGATTTTTAGATAAGGGCGGAAATAGCCATAGTAGCTGACGCGCCCTTTTTAAACCCCACTAACTAAGTTCAGAAAAAATAAAGTTTGGGAGAAAGTCTACCTGTTGGATCATCAACTCAAATGATTTCAAAAGGGAGTATGACAACTCAAACTTCTGTTGATTTTTTGCAACATTTTTACATATTCAAACCGAAAGGACCATGGTGTCTGATTTTTGACTCAGTCAAGGCACGCCTTGATCACAAAATTTGTGAAGAGGCTGAATTGCATTACATTGCCCTCTATTCCTTGCCATTCAACACAACTTACGAGTTACAACCGTTGCACAAAAGTTGCTTCAGTAGCTTTGAAACGTTTTGCGACCAAGAAGTTCTGAGAGTTTTCGACTCACACCGGGAGGAGAATGATATCACTCGGTTGAACTTTCCTAATGTGTTCACCCAGCATGGGACAGATCAACGAGACAATCCAATATGACTTGTGGCTTCAGAGTCACAGGTAAATACCCGTTCAACTTGAATGCGACCCAGAAGTAGGCCGCCTCCTTAATTGAACAACCAGTAAACCTCAGGCTTGCCTGACAACAATCAGCCGAGCACTAGTAGTGATCCGGTTTTCCTTGCAGCTCAATCGACCAACCCACTACTCTTCTGGCATCAGTTGCTCACACTCCACCACAAAACACTAAAAGTGCTAAGAGTCTCGAATTGTCGATCTTGATTTGCCATCGCCTGATCCAGATGATCCTCTTGATGTTGATGCTCTGTGTATGGACGATTCTCCGCCAGGCAATGAATTATTCAGCAGCAAATCCTGTTCCTAATTTGGTGATATTCTGCCAACGCCAAAATGGAATTGAAAAACAACGATGGTCAAAAGACCAGCCGTGAATTCGCGTGGGATTGAGCTGAAAAAAAATATTTTCCAGCTAAAAAAGATCAAAGGTCTCAACCGAAAAAGGAACCAACTACGAAACAGCCGTTGACCAACAAGCCAAAGAACAAAACAGCAACCCACCAAGAAAAAGACTCAGAAAACCACACAAGCTGAAAGTTGGTACTGCAGTGCTTGTCAGGAGGGCGAAGTCAAGAACATGCGACTCTGCGGAGTCTGTGAGAATGTCTACCACGAAGAATGTGTTGGCCTCACTGCTGATGACAAAGACAAAGAGTTAAATCAATGAATGAATGAACGAACGAAGTAACGAACGAATGAATGAATTAATTAATAAATGAGCCTTCTTTGTGAACTTATGATTCAGGGTTCACCTATAAATAACCCTTCTATATTTTGCCGGATATATCTTATTAAAAAGCAATGAATGCCATCTTATTGATATTACATAATGTGCATAAAAATTATGTACTATCACTCCGCAAGCAATGATAATATATTTATTTAAAATACTGTAAGAATACAGTTTGTGAAAAAATCCACTCATAAAAAGTGTGTAATTTTTGTTATTTTCCATAAAGTGATTATGTTTATTGTTTAGGTCTTCACGTTACCTACTGTTTGCAATGTATTAGGTACCGGTACTTCTTTTATAATTGATAGCATTCTCTTTGTTAATTGAAGAATGAATTCAATGTAATTTGGCTACCTTTGCGTATTATATTTTGCCATATAACTTATGTCCCGTGGTCTAGAAGTACCGGTAAAATTATTTTCGATTCTCCAATACTTAACAACAGGTCTATACTGATTTTCACATATTTATTTCACTTGAGAATTTGATTATAATAAGAACTTCTGTAATCAAGGTGCATGTATTTATGTTTTGTGATCTAAGAGTAATGTATGTTGATATAATTTTAGATTCCCTGAAACCTAACAATTTGTTGATTATCGTAAAATTATACAATCTATAATGTGTATTGTGTAGACCTATTTATGAATGTAGGAAAATGTTTTCTATAAATTGCTCCGTACGTACTTTCTTTCATTTAATGCTCTGATTCATATCAGTGAAACTTTGAATACCGGTATGTTTATTTCTTCCTAATTTTACGTTAAACGTCGAAAATGGCCATAATCTGTCAATTTTAGGTCATCACGGCGTTAAACTGCGTGATTTACGTACTGCTATTATGCGTCTGCTCTCCAACAACATGGGGGCAAGCGCAGTGTTCAATTTGCCCCGGTTTCCTCGTTTTGCGCAGCCGAGACTGTAGGGCCTTGCTCCCAAATAGGACAGCCGACGGACGGCCATTTCTTTGGTTGAGCTGAATAAGTATGGTTCGTTCGTGTGCTGTTTTTAATTGCAGGAATGGACACGGATGTAAAGATAAAGAAGGGAGGAATGTTACATTTCACTCATTAGTTAATCTTTAATTTCTACGACGATTTTTCCTCTGTATTATGTTACAGAAGACAAACTATTGTACTTATACGACTGTTTATGCTTCAGGTTTCCTCTGAGTAAAGATTCCCTTAACCGAAAGTGGATAGGTGCAATTCGCAGAGAGAATTTCTACTCTACAATTAATCATTCAGTGTTTTGAACTCATTTCCAAGATAGTTGTTACCTTTCAAACTAGAACGTTATTACCATATATGCCTACATTGTTATTATCTTTCATCCACTAAATATCCTTCATTTTCTGCAAACAGCTGTTGTGTAGGCCTAAGTGCATACATGAATAATTATTCGCCGAATTTAATGATACAGAAACTGAGAAACTATAGAAATTATAAAAATTTAATTTCTTAATACGACTGATTGAAAGTAACTCTTGTCTTAGTTACGGATTAATGAAACAGTTTCTTATACTGCTGCTGCTACTACTACTACTACTACTACTACTACTACTACTACTACTACTACTACTACTACTACTACTACTCCTGCTGCTACTGCTACTACTACTACTACTACTACTACTACTACTGCTACTGCTACTGCTGCTGCTGCTGCTGCTGCTCCTGCTGCTGCTGCTACTACTACTACTACTACTACTACTGCTACTGCTACTGCTGCTGCTGCTGCTGCTGCTCCTGCTGCTGCTGCTACTACTACTACTACTGCTGCTGCTGCTGCTGCTGCTACTGCTACTACTA
This sequence comes from Periplaneta americana, assembly GCF_040183065.1. NCBI lineage: Eukaryota > Metazoa > Arthropoda > Insecta > Blattodea > Blattidae > Periplaneta > Periplaneta americana. Next base: position 7,287,952 of record NC_091133.1, on the reverse strand, counting down.
CTGCTACTACTACTACTACTACTGCTACTACTACTACTACTGCTACTGCTACTGCTACTGCTGCTGCTGCTGCTGCTCCTGCTGCTGCTGCTACTACTACTACTACTACTACTACTGCTACTGCTACTGCTGCTGCTGCTGCTGCTGCTCCTGCTGCTGCTGCTACTACTACTACTACTACTACTACTACTGCTACTGCTACTGCTGCTGCTGCTGCTGCTGCTCCTGCTGCTGCTGCTACTACTACTACTACTACTACTACTGCTGCTGCTGCTGCTGCTGCTGCTACTGCTACTACTACTGCTACTACTACTACTACTACTGCTACTACTACTACTACTGCTACTGCTACTGCTACTGCTGCTGCTGCTGCTGCTGCTGCTGCTAGTATTATTGATTTCATACAGCGGTTTAACCTACAGATTAAATTAAAAAATAGACATTAATTCTTTTATTAACCGTGGTTATGAATATTCATATTCAGAGTTCCTATGATAATGATGCAAGCCTGACAGCCAGAGATGTCGGGTATCCCAATTTAGGCGGGATTCTCCAAATTTCCTGGTTGAATCCCAATAAAGCGAGTCGGGATTGATAAAAATCCCGATTTTATAGATAATAGCCTAGAACGTAATTTAAACAAATTAGTCAGAATTTCCTATTTTCCGACATCATTAATTATATATTGACTGAAATGGTAACATTGTAAACATAGAGAAAATTTAGTAATTCTATGAGGTAACCCAGCTCACAGTCTAGTATATGGCGTACAGTCACGAAGCTCATTACGTAGTAAATATACAAACATTACATAGTTGCTCACCAGTAGGATCGCTAATATCGCCTCATTACAGACAATGCGTAATAGTACCGGCACAGTCTATTGTTTCTAACACCCTCTAAACTCAAGCTTCGTGACTGTATATAGTAGACTGTGCCCAGCTGATTGCCGTAAGGTAACTCTACTCGCAAGATAATAGTTCCCCTAGTTCTACCGCACTGTTGATTAATCCTTTTCGATACCTAGTTGCTGTTCTCGCAATTAATAAACATTTTGTATTTTAGGTGCGTTGAGTGGAAAAAAAAAATAGCGTTTTGATATCGTATTTTACACTAATAATAGACACAATATACAATTGCTGCGTTTTATAGCTCAGTGAACTATTTTTAAACGTGGATTCATCGTCAGATGTACTGTTGCAGTACCTATTCCGAAAAAGAAAAGTTACAAAGTTAATTTAGTAGCGAATGGTTAAAACATATTCGTGGTTAATAAAAGAAAAAGCGATTAGCTTGTAATATTCACTGTGCTATGTGTCCCTCGTATTTTAGTGTTTCTCAAGGAGGCGAATATTACATTAAATGCACGCCAACACCACTTTGCAGAAAACAACTATAAATCTCTTTGATAAAGTGATGATAAATCTAATGTCTTAAGTTAGCTTCTGATATTCCGATTTCCCTCGCAGAAAACCTAGCAACGACACAAGTTATTAAAGGTATATCGCAAAGGAAGTATTGTTTTTTAGTAGGTTATTTTACGACGCTTTATCAGCATCTTAGGTTATTTAGCGTCTGAATGAAATGAAGGTGATAATGCTGGTGAAATGAGTTCGGGGTCCAAAACCTAAAGTTATCTAGTATTTGCTCCTATTGGGTTGAGGAAAAACCCCGGAATAAACCTCAACCAGGTAAATTGCCCCGACCGGGGATCGAACCCGGGCCTCCTGGTTTTGCAGCCACACGCTCTAGCTGTTACTCCACAGGTGTGGACGAAGTATTGTTCCTGTAAACAAAAACATTTAGCTTTCGGATACGCAATTTAACACGTATTCAAATAGCGATTTCGAAACCCGCGCGTTTTCCACCAAACAAATGGCGGCTTTCCGCTGCTTCAATTAGGGAACATATTTCTCACTTCTCCGCTACGGCGTGGTAGGGGCTCGATGTGAGTCCATCCAGGTTGTGCACTAAAGTGTAAACTTCACTTTGAAGATAAACTTTGAAGTGAGTGCGAATCCATTCTAGATTAAGAATAAATAACCTGTAATTTGTATTATTACCTACCAGATATTCTTTAATTTCACGTATCCCATACATTATTTATGTCGTAACTACGAGATGTATGTAAGAAATATAATTTCGCTAAAATTATTATGAACTTGTAAACCTCTGTAATGTGCGCTGTTCAATGCAGATGTTTAATTTCTGCTAAAATATCATATTGAAAGTATTTTCCACACTTCTATTCCAAATTATCTTCGTTCCCGGTTTAACTACTTATCCTCCAATCACAATCTAAACACCAGGTCACAGGAGAGCCAAATCCTAGCAATTCCTGCCCATAAAACATCCCACTATTCATCCTCTTTTACTATCTCAGTCCCCCGTGAATGGAATTCTCTACCTCAGAAGATTAGGGGCTGCAAGACAATAACCGCTATCAAGAAAAGGCTAAACTATTTCTTACGGGCGCAGTCAAATTGAAATTGAATCGGTCATTTCAAGAAGGTCATGAGTCAAGAAACTGAAATTTTACAGGAGAAAGAAAAAACTACCTACAGCATAAACTACTTAAGTTTTTAATTCTCATACGACTGTCAATGATTAAAGCGTTATCAAGGAAAATATTGCATTATATATTTTTCATTTAAAATTTTTTATTTGGCATAAACACATTTTCAAAATCAATGACTCATGACCTTTTTGCAATGAACGTTCACATTTTGCCAATTAATAAAATATATTTTTAGAAAATAATGTTCTAATTACATATATTGTTTAATGCACCAATATACAATGAATGAGAACACTCATGCATACTATTTTCATATTATACAGAGCGATTCACAAGGATTTACCGTCCTTTACGGAGGTTATTTCTGAAGACATTTTGAACAAAAAAAGTAATATAATCATAGTTCCTATTCTCAATATTTTCAGAGTTACACTAATTTAAAGTTGTTTGTAAAATACGTTTCTTCTTTAGTTTGAAGGTAAAAGAATAATACAAATAGAGAATGAACCATTCAGAAATAGCAGTTCTTTAATTGGCAAGTATTATGAAGCTAAAAATGTGCTGTGAAGTCCTTAGTTGCTTCGTGCAGACATATTTTTTCTATTTTAACTAAAAATTATATTATTGTCACGCATTTATCACAACAGTTATTACAGATCACACCATTTCCACCGATTTAATTATTTGCAATTAAATTTTGCATCCTAATTTACAGTCTTGCAGAGTTTGCAACACATTTTAAAAAATGTCGCCGCACGCTTGTAAACGGCACTCGTCATGCTACGTAACTGCAGACGGCTATCTTTGATTTCCGTAGCGCTCGCGCTGGCTGCTGACTGCACGCTGACCAAGATCACGCCTTCACAGCAATGCGTTCCAGTAACGAAACGTAACTCTGTAAATGAGGCTTTGCAAACCCAAAAGAGCTAAGTGACAAAATTGTGTTTTTTGGGAAATAAGTAAAACTGATTCATGCTCCAAGGTTTTAATATAACATGTAGCAAAAAATTATTAACATACTTTGAATCATACTTTATTGACTACATGTGTTTTTTTTTTGGATTATAATTACTCATACACTTCACAAAAAATATTTGAAATTGAGATATTTGGGAAGAAGCTAAGTGCAACCTGATATGTATATTTAACAGAGCTAAGTACCGTGCAATCTTTCGAAACCATGCAGATTAAAGTTTGGCTGGTATAAGAATATTGTGAAAAATAAAGAAAAATTGATGTTATCAGTGCTACAGGATTGTTTCCGATCTCTGATAACGAATTTGAATGATATGTGCGCCAGGAGTCACACGACAGCTGAACTGTGGCGCGAGGTGGCAGACCAGTAGTGACTGACTTCATAATCAGAGTGCACGGTGTATCACAGTTGCAATGCCCAAGAACATCGAGCCTTTTTGAGAGTTACTTGAAAATAAAAGAAGCCTGCAATAAACGAGGTTTCGTTATTTCCAAGAAAGACATCTTCTGTGTACTTAATAAGTTTGGGAAAGCTGTAATGGAATAATTTGTTTCATCTTGTGGGATGCAGAGACTTGTGACGGGGGTGGATTTTGTTGCTTTTTCCACTCTGGAATTAATCCCTCCGACCTTTGCCAGTCTTATTAGGTACACACAAGATGCCTTTCTTTGAAATAACGAAACCACGTTTTTTACAGGCTCCTATGATTTTCACGTATCTATACTTGGCATCGGAATGGGGTTGTTATGTACCCCTCCCAAAAAGGCTCGATTTTCTTGGGCATTGCGACTGTGATACACAGTGCACTCTGATTATGAAATCACTCACTACTGGTCTGTCACCCCTCGCCGCAATCCAGCTGTCGGTGTGATTCCTGAAGCACATGAGGTCATTCAAATTCGTTATCAGAGTTCGGAAACAACCCTGTATTAATGTTCATAGGTCATGAACATTGATGGCAGTAGGCATACAAACCTCGGTAGAACCTTCAACTTAGGCGAAAAGGTGCAGAAAAAATTCTCGATTTTCTTGGTCTATGCAAGGAAGCATTTTCCGTAAGTTTTCTTTCTTCATAACAGACAGAGCAGCTGTTGCCGGAAGAGCTTGAATTTGTATCTTGGCGATGTTTTTCATTGTGACTCCTGGCTTCAGAACTTTGTACGACTTGAAATCAGAGATTTCATTGAAACTCTCTCTGATTTCCACAACACTCGGTGCTGATTTCTCTACCATAATCCAAGTAGTCCTAGAGATTTTCAATTTAGATGTGTTGATTGTCAGAGATGCTGCTTCATCGATGTTAAAGAATTTTCCTCCCATGCGGAAAGTCTTGAATGGTCCGGATGGTCTCGCTTCTTCAATGCCTGTAACAACGTGTCCCAGAACTTGATTGTTACTTGTAACCTTCCAACGTTGTTCTATTACAGCGAAATCACAATCTGCAGAACCAAAACTGTGACCTACCATGAGAAATTTGTGTTCCATCTTATCAATCATCCCCATGGCAATGAGATAAAGGTACAGAAATATCATCATGCGGTTTTTAAACTGACCGCAACAGTTGTCACTCCAAATCACCATCTTCGTCTTGGATGTGATGAAATCCGTTGATTGTACGCAGTAAACACGATGTCATTTGATTTCCTCCACCAGAGACACATGACATCATCTGAAGTATCTTGAGTGTGGATCAATGAACCAGTAGATATAATAATATATTTGGAATATAAAATAAAGACATATCAAATAAATATAATATGAAATTATGTTACCTGAACTTACCTGTTTACTTGAAAGTGGGTTTTCTAGAATATGTTTACCATTTCCAGTTACATATGAGTTCCCACTCACACGTGCTTTGTGCATTAACTTCTTACGGGAAACTTTTATTTCTATTTCGTCATTAAATGCAGCAGGTTCCTCGATCATTATTAGCAAAACGTACTCCAAAAATACAACAAAACAGTCACTAGTCCGCCTTCTACTGAATAGAATCAGCTGCACATAGCTCCTTTAGAATTACAAAGGGGTCTTGACATAAATCCTGTGTCATTTTTTGGTCACTGTTCGAACTACTAGAAACTGGTTAAGAACATCTCTTTTAGCTGTGCATTGGCGTTGGTTCATAGATTACTTAGGTGTACAAAACTCAGTTTTGAAAAATTTGTCACTTTCCTCCTTTGGGTTTGCAAGGCCTCAAATATTGAGAATAGGACCCATGTTTATATGATACTTTTTGCTTAGAATATCTTCGGAAATAGGCTCCGTAAAGGACGGTAAATCCTCGTGAACCACCCTGTATAGCTATATTTTATTTAGAACAAGAATGAACACTAATGAAAATCTACACACTTTGGATAGAAGATAGATTGAGAAAGTAGTTTTTTGTTTGTTGTTAGTCCTACTGATAATTTTCAACTTCTTTTTCTCCTTGTCTTCGCCTTTCCTGAAATTGATCGTAAAACTGTATACTCAGCTGGAATATATGTACATCTTCATCTTAAGAATGTTCCCATATTTTTTTTTCATTGATAGGAAACTGTTTTGAAGGATAAGCCAGCTCTGTAGGAAGTACAGGATTCTTGTTGTAACTGTGAAGGAGATTGAATTTCTCTTTGCCAGCACCATCGATGAACTGCTAAGTTTTTATTTCACCAGGGCAGCTTGAGTTGTACTCAAACGCCATCCACTTAGAAGGAGACAAAATACATTTTATGTAACTTGGGAATTTTTCCCATACTTGATTCAGAGAGAAAAGTCTTCTTGTAATAAATAGACCAACATCGCTTAAAGTCCAGTTCAGGCACAGCATCAGTGGTTTGTACTGAGAACTTACATGACACCTTTTTAATCATGACATATTCCTTAGGTAGATAGACCCTATCATAACGTTTTATCAGTTTCTTTACAGTCCCAGAATCCCTGTCGTTTGGTACGAAGCTGTGGCCTCTTATTGGAAAGAGTAACGTTATGTAATTTGGAATCACTTTGTTGTTACAGTGGATAAACAAATGCGGATCATTGTGTTGTTTTTATTTTGACCGGCGCACCTGTCAGACAATAGATACAGCTCAGCTACATTCTGTGGAATATGCTTCTGGATGTAATGAAATAGAAATAGACATACGTCATTTACACTATTGTGTGCTTCTTCTTCTTCATGATATACATAAAAATGTGAGAGATTAGTTTTTTGATTATGTATGCCAAATACATAAGTGTCTCAAATAAAAATATGTTATATACAGGAATATTTAGCAGCTGCAAATTTTGCATAAAATCAAAGGTCAATTAACAAACATTATTCCCTTTTAGACTAAGTTCAGAAATTTTATTAATTTTGGCATTCAATTTTTTGGACCTTCTACGGTGAACCATTAATTCTGCTATTGCAGCTCGCTTGGCACTGCAAGATGGGAACTGCGTATTTTAGCTGGTAAAACTTGATGAATCGGATTCTGACATCTTTCCACAGCAAAATCTTACCTCCAAATATGAGTATTAAAGTTGAAATGAAAAGAATACAGGAAACACTATTAATTCCCGCGAATGAACATTTTGAATATAGACTACAGATTTGAAGTCAGTCATTGCAAAAAGGTCACGAGTCAAAGACTCATGACATGACCTTTCTGCAAGAAGTGGAAATTTCAAGCTTCGATTTCAGGACTGTTTGGAAGTATATTCATGATCTTCTTACATAGACTGGTCGGGCTACCCCTACATCTCAATTTTCAATGCATAACTCATTTTCGTAAAAAACTTGACTCATGACCTTTTTGCAATGACCGATCCAATTATAATTGTGATTGAGTTTAATAATTTAATTTAATTTAGGTATGACTATCATTATTATTATTATTATTATTATTATTATTATTATTATTATTATTACTTAATTATTTTATTGGTGTTGTGAAGATGAAACGAATTGTCACTGTATTATATTATGTATTATATTGTCTTGTATTGTAGTACTGTATTACTTTGTATTGTATTATGTTATATTCATAGCATTATAGTAATTTTCTATCATACTGGTTGAGTGGAAGAGAAGGCCGAATGGCCTTAACCCTGCCAGTTAAAATAAACCATTATTATTATTATTATTATTATTATTATTATTATTATTATTATTATTATTATTATATGACGAAAGTTAGGTTTCGTTTGTTAAGGTTTTTAGAGCTTGTTCTCATTCGAATAATCTGATAACAAATAATGATACGTGAAGTATAGCAATTTTTTCCACGGCTACATTAATTTCAAAATGACATTGTATAGTTGCTTCTGTTGGTAACGCAAGAAAAGGCAACATTGCGAATGTCAGTGGCAAATGGTCTAAAGTTTCTCCGAAAATTTTACCACATTCTTAGAGTAAGCTTCCCTGCAATATTTTCAACACACAACACCTGTAGTTGTATTATGCATTAGGCATGGGAAAGCTGATTTCCACTTTTCTTGAAATTTTTTTATGTGTATTTTCTTACACTACCCATAATTTATTGTCTGTAAGTTCACTGGTGGACATATTAGATTGTACAGTTAGCTCATCAACACAACTAGAACTAGTAACACTGTTATCTTCACGCTTTCCATCGTCGCCATTAGTACCGGCTACGTTTGTTGATGTAGACGTCACTGCATTACTTGAATGAGCAACACCAACACGAAGTCTTGGTTTGTTAATGATATATCGATCCATGTTATACACATTAGATGAACTAATACTAATTCACAGTTAAAATAGCAACAACTCGCTGAACAATATTCCCACGACACCACTTACAATGCGCTCCTGATACTGACTGTTAAGTGGAAATTAAATAAAGCTCAACGTCTCAACGTATCTTGAAAGTCGCCGTCTGCGGTGTAAATGAATGTTATTGAACTTAGGTCCACATAATGAAATGCCTTTAATAATGCATTATACGAGTAAGAATTGTTATTAATTACTACCATGTATATTTTCTTAAAATACACATATCGAAGGAAACGATTCTGAATTTGTTTCTACACTCACAGACTAATACTAAAATTATAATATTTCATGTACATCATTCCCTGATAAATTGACTCGTAGGTATTGAATATGAACAAAATCCGTCCAACAGTTTAGTAGAAATCACTGTACACAGACAGACTAGTACTAACATTATTATATTTCATGTACATCATTCCCTGATAAGTTGACTCGTAGATATTGAATATGAACAAAATCCGTCCAACAGTTTATTAGAAATCACTGTCCACAAACAGACTAGTGTATTTTTTTTTGGGGGGGGGGGACTAAAACATTGATTACTGCGTCGTCATATAATTTGTCTTTATATCATATACTGAGGAAGACGTACACATAAACCATGCGAGCTAAGGACCAGACCCTGTGTGTTCACGGAGAAAACAACTGACAATCTCCATTTCTTATCGTCACACAATCAGACTCTGTAACGCTAACTTACTCTACTTCAATATCGCCGTGTTTATTAGGCAACTTCTTCACCACAACAGTAGTGCGGGAGAATTGCCTAAAGGCTGGCTTTTCCCATTTGGCAAGCGACTTTTGAGGATCGTACGAGTACAGCACAACAAATAACAGCTCAAAATAATGTGGACCGTGTTACGCGACAGTACATCAACTGACTTCACAACTTTGCAGTAGCAGGGTTTTAGTAAATGTTTACATCTAAATTACGTTACTGCTTGTATTGCTATAAAATTGTGGTTATCTATAAATATTGATTGATTTTATTTTTCTGAATCAATTAAATAACGTTTCTTGTCATTATACACACCCATTTTCTAAGTTTTGTAGATGATGTATTCTATATCAACATACATTACAGTAATAGAGAGACATGGCGTTTAGTCTGATGATGCATAACAATGAATATTAAGAAATTTAATACAATAGTACGCCTTTTATTTATCAATAATTGATTATTTAAAATATTCCAGAACTGCGATAAATGGAGGTTGTGATAGCTGGAAATCTGACTGTAATTACTTAAAGTACTTTAGTCTTAACAAAAATATACCCACTTTAATTTCATGAAACGATAATCAGATTTAAATTGTGGTAGTAAGAGATGTGATTGTGTTGTATTACAAGATGGTGTTAATACAGTGCCACATAGATTTTATGAATCTCCATGTAAAATAAGACGTGTGCAAGAGCGTGTTTAAATAATAAGAATAGTATATTTTATATACTTTTTATTTACTCATAAAATAAACTTACAGTGTTTGTGCATAAACTTCCTTTTTTTTTCAATACATCACCCTCATCAGGCGGCCGGGTAGCGCAGTTGGTAGAGCAGCTGGCTACGGACTGGAAGGTCCGGGTTTCGATCCCAGATGGTGACAGGGTTTTTTCTCGTTGCCAAACTTTCAGAACGGCCCCGAGGTTCACTCAGCCTCCTATAAAATTGAGTACCGGGTCTTTCCCGGGGGTAAAAGGCGGTCAGAGCGTGGTGCCGACCACACCACCTCATTCTAGTGCCGAGGTCATGGAAAGCATGGGGCTCTACCTCCATGTCCCCCAAGTGCCTTCATGGCATGTTACGGGGATACCTTTTACCTTTACATCACCCTCATCAAACCAAATATTCTTTGCTATTTGCAACTTGTTGCATATATGTCACAAGAATACAATTTTCGACAAGTTGTCGCATATATGTCACAAGAATACGATTTTCGACAAGTTGTCGCATATATGTCACAAGAATACGATTTTCGACATGTTGTTACGTCACAAGTATACCATTTTCAACATACTGTTGCATGGATACCATTTTTGTAACATATGTCACAAGTATACCACTTTCGACATATTGGTATTCTTTGAATCTGGAACTCTTGTCATGAAATTCAACCTGTCTCATACTTTTGCAGGTGAGGATTTCATAGTGTTGAATATGAAAGTGTCCATTAGACACAACCTGCAATCTAGTCAAAAATTGACTTTTCAGAAGGTGTGAGGAGCGGCCTTAGTTGCCGAAAAATCCCAAGTCCCTCTAGATAAATATTTGGACAGTATCAGTTTCAGAAAAGGGTCATCCACCCACATCCTTCCCAATTCTAATTCTCTAGTGGGCGGGGTGAAAGGGCTTATGTCACTTTGACTGACATTGCTATAAATCCCAAAAGTGTCATGTTTAGGCTATTTCATGATTTTCCAGGTGATGTCACTGGTTTTAGGATCACTTTTAGGAAACGGATTCAATGAAAGAAGTCGCTATTTCATGATTTTCTTTATTGTTAACGTCATTGGTTTTAGGATCTCTTTTAGGAAGAGGAAAGCTTCTGCCTGCTTACGTTTCATTGAGACACATTTTAATTAATCGAACTAGTTTCTTCGGATGCTTCAAGTAAAATGTCGGATTTTTCCTTAATCGTTTGTGATCTTTCGCCTAACATACTCGTATTCATGTCATCTTCATAGATAAGCAGCTGATGTAACCCATTCAATTCCAAACCCTCTCTGTTATCCTTAACTTTCCTAATGGCATATTCTAAAGCAAAGTTAAAAAGTAAAGGCATCTCTGTGCTTTAGCCCGCAATTATTATTATTATTATTATTATTATTATTATTATTATTATTATTATTATTTCATATACGAGTACGTTGGCATTCTTAACTCTTAATAATAAAGCATTAATTTTTAATCACATGCCTTAATGTTCGTCCTCAGCAGTAACTAATTATAGATTTTGATTCATGTTTATCGTATTGGTAATTGAGGCGGTGATGAATCATGACGTGTTAATTTCCAATCTGGCAGTTGTCTTTATGACTAGTCAGATTGGACAGTTACAGAATTTCAACGCATGACCTCCTGAATGTGAGTCTCAAACTCTCTCGGTTCTGCATAATTGTTTATATCAGTAAAATAAATTCAAATGAATGAGGTATATAAATATTACTTTAAGAAACACGGAAAATGAATATGGGTAAATTATGAGCGCAGGAACGCCATTTCGTTACACTTTGTAAAATAACTCCGCTCCAGTGAGCTCAATGGTAAACTACTCACATGCGTCTAAGGAAACCATGAAAAAGGTCAGTCAAATTGATTGGTCACAAATTTTGAACCCATGATCTCCCGGATGCGAATCTCAAACTCTCTCGGTTGTGTATCACAGTCTATTTATAATTCAATAATTTCCATTGAAAGACTTATATTTTAATCCAACAGGGAGAATTTGATCTACTTCTTTTTTTATATTTAACTATAGCATTCGAAATTGTCGCTAATGCAATAGTAGTGGTATTCGTTATTTTACTTTAATATAAAAGGGAGTCAATTATCACTCTATGTTTATTATTATTATTATTATTATTATTATTATTATTATTATTATTATTATAAGCTCTTTTCTTTACGGTGATTGGTACAAACTGGCATACATACAAATAAAAATTAAAAAAAAAAAAAAAAAAAAAGGAACGTGACTTTGTCTCAGGATGTGTAATTATTAATGATTATACTGTCTACAGCACATTAGCGTACAATATAGCGAATGAAGTTAAATTGAAAAATAATCATAATATGGATACCAGTATGTAAACAAATTTTTGAAAATTGTGACCTTTCATTTCGATACAGCCTTCAGTTCTTTTGTGCATATTATCGCACTATAGACTATTGCATCTAATTCCAATTACCAGTTTCGTCCTTCGTACTAGTAACTCAGGTTGAAATAATTCTACTCTATAAAAGAGTAGGGGAAACCCGGGCAAAGCGGATAAGCTAAGAATAAACAATGCCACAGGCTATATTTTGGTGCTCCCGAAATGAAAACTTCATGACTTTGGTTGTGACACATGTTGTCCACATATCTACAAAACAGTCATTCGTTTCTCATACCTAGCGAGAGTGATATGATTTGAGAAAGAAAATATAGTTAATTATTCGCCTTGCCCGGGTACACGGACAAAGCGAATAATTAACCCGGCAAAGTGAATATCCCTATAACATTTTCACTTTTCTATTTAATTTCTATTCACTGATAATAAAATTTAATCAACACATAAATACGATGCTAATGAGGCATATGAGACTATAACGAACATTATTACAGCCCTTTACAGCATGTTAGATTAGTACAAAATACAAATTTGAACAAGTCGACGTTTCACTGGCACTGAAGACTTGGATTTCTTCTGCTTTTGCTCCTGACCATAAGTTACTTCTCTTTCAACGTTTTTAATCTGTATAGATGTAAGGTCTTCAGAGCGCTGACATTTTCTTCGTTGAACTCGTATCTTTCTAGCATTCACTTTTGACACTCGTCTAAATCAAGACTAGGTTTCTCCTGCTGACGATGTTGAGGATTTTGGTGTAACCGAAACTGAAAATCTGATTGTAATTGATGTATTGAATATTTCGTCAACCTCTCAAGATGCCGACATCACAGATGTGGTTGATTCTGAGTCAGCATTAACTGTTTCTTCCGCCGCTGAAGAAGCTGTCACGCAGAATTTGTTAAATCTGAGCCAGCTGTCGTTTCGCTGATTTCTGTCTCAAGTGGGCGATCTGTAAGTTCATCTGGAGCAAAATCTTCATCAACAAACACGTTATGGTTGTATGGCCAGATACCAGAACCACTGATTGGAAAATTTTATTTCTTCAACTGCTTTCTTCATGGCTTCTTCAAACCAATGGCTTGCTCCGTCTTCCTCTTGAAAAATTAAACCATCTGAAAACACATTACGACCTCTTTAAGTAAACATTTAAGAGCAGTGTTGCTGATTTATAATTTAATTAGTGTGACTTAATGCCTCCACTATGTAAAATGATCTAACATGCTTTATTACAATAGACAAATACATACAAAAATGCAGCTGACACGTATATAGTCAAATAATGGTGGCAGGGCAAAGCGGATAAGTTATCCACTTTGCCCTATTCACTTTGCCCGCAGACGCAACTTCGCTTTTCATTTAAGGTTATACAAACATAAACGTCAATAATCTTCTTCGTAAGTACGGCACTTTAGAACTAATTCTATCGCCTATATATTACTATCACATAACAAAGAGCTTCTGCAGTACTGTGTTTTGTACATATGTTTCTCTTACTTTGAAATATTTTAAGGAAACAGTCAATTTTCTTCAAACACACGCTGACGTCTTCTTTTACTAGCTAGAATGACGACAAGTCAGTTCCAGCAGCAAAATCTGGTAGGGATTCTTCCCCAACATAGCAGAAAGCGCTACCTGTTGGCGTTTCTAAGAAATAGACATTATTCTCTTTGCCCGGGTTATTCGTTTTGCCCGGGTTTCCCCTACCTTACGTACTGTAAATTCAATTTTCACTTCTACCCGACTCTTACGGATAAAATTGCTCCTTTGTAAACTAACTCCGCTCTAGTGAGCTCAATAGCAATCTGCGTCTAAGGAAACCATGAAAAAGTTCAGTCAGATTGGTTGGTCACAAATTTTGAACCCATGATCTCCCGGATGCGAATCTCAAACTCCCTCAGTTGTGTATCTTAGTCTATTTATAATTCAATAATTTCCATTTAAAGACTTATATTTTAAGCCAAGCGGGAGAATTTGATCCACTTCTTTGTAATTATCGTAATAAGCCGTTTTCTTTACTGTAATTGGCACAGACATGCATACAAATAAAAATAAAAAAGGAACGTGATTTTTGTCTCAGGATGTGTAATTATAAATGATAAGTGCGTATATTTATTTAATGATCCATTTAATGAAACCTAGCATTAATTATTGTATTTTGTCGTTGCTTCAATAATTTCTCAGTAGGTGGGAAACAAATCGAATTCTACTCCAAATATGAGCGACCGTATTTTCATTGTAAATTAAAAAAAAAAAAAACAAACATTCCAGTTCACTGACCACAGCACCGGCAGAATATACTATTCACATCTTTTATTACTGTGTGTTATACGTGTTCTTTTATTTTATTCAACAAAAATCAGTTAAGCAGTTAATACATACTTACTGCTGATTATATAGGCTAAATGGAAATGTATTTAATGAAATTATAAATACCATATTGAACATAACGAGAATTATTGTGATGTAGTTTTCACATACTATCACTGAGCTTATTGTAACGTGAGATGACTCATAGAATATTGCAACATTAAAAGACACACAGCTAATCGTATGTTTCAATGTTAGATTCACCTATAAGAAACGCGGTTGTATTACTCTTCGTAGTCCGAAGATGGAAGTAATTTAAAGAAATGGGGTATGTCTGTTTGTACCCATCGCTGTAAAAAAAACAGCGTATTATGAAAATGACTCCATCTATTTAAGGCGGCCTTGCACAACAAACAGGGAATATTATTCATTTACCGAGACATATGGCATTATGTCAAATCATTCATCTGCACCTCATTAACTAAATTAAAATAGTACACATATTTGTACATTGCATTATTATTATTTTATTATTATTATTATTATTATTATTATTATTATTATTATTATTATTATTATTATTAATTCTGGAGATTGAAGGGATAGATGTAACAAGACTGAGCAGATTGATAAATACACAATGTTGCACATGAATTCGTGCAATTGATTATATGCGTTAACATATTGTGTGCCGCGTGTCTCGAACAAACGCCTGTGGTGAAGAGGCTCGCGTCTTGTCTGACGTTAAACTTTTTACATATTTCCACATGGGTCTATCCACGTCAGGCTAACCGCTGCTTTCTCTCGCAGACAAGCGAGACATGTGGCATTATATCAAATCATCATCCACACCTCATTAACCTCAGCAATTATTATTAAATTTTCGTGGAAGGAGTAAGGTAAAAGATTTGACTTCCTTAGAGTTTTCTCCATGATTATTATGTTGTACATTTTATTCACTTCTAGTAATCATATGTAATTGTTGAAGTGAGAATTGAGTTTTCACCACATATCTGAGTAATTTCATTCATTTCTACTCACCTTTCCAGCCTCTTGAATTCGATTTGATGCATTGTTTTACTTCCACCTTTCTCTTTCAATTACGGTGAACGGGTTGCGACGCTCCAGACAGCCACGTGCACTCAATGTCATATTGTCGATCACACAAATGGCTAAACCGACTGCGTAAGTATTCGAGACATAGTTTGCACTTCCGAGATGCGTGACCCACTTCTCACGCAGAGGCTACACCGTCCGCGTATTAAAAACTCATACAGAACTTTATTTTCAATTGGCCGTTGAAACGTTCTCACAATACAATGAACAAGGTCGCACACAACACGTGTCGAGGTGTTGTTTATCTTGTCACTTGCCAACGCTACACACATTCACTTCCACATTATTTTATAACCATGTGTATTACTAACAATGGACCTCGACACGTGTCGAGGGATTTACCTTGGCACTTACAAAACGCAGAGGTCAACAAGCTTTCACTTTCACAAAACCCCTCTCCCCACTAGCAGTTGAATTCAACATTCCCTCCATCCCCATTCGCTAATCGCTTTCCCATTATCCATTCGCATACGAGCATCACCCAACCTTTCCACCGTTTACGATCACTCACATACATCAGATCTCCGTCCTCATTCTCTAATCGAAAATCCACTCCACCCACATTCACCACTCAAATTTGAGACACGCCCCTATGCAATAATCAAAATTGAGTCCCCCCCCACTTTTTTCAACCAATCACGGGCCAGTCACGTCCCCTTCCTTCCAACTCTCCTTTGGCCACGCCCGTCCTGGCCCTCCATATCCACAAGCCAATGGCGTCAGTCCACTTTCTTATCTACTTCATAGATATTGCGAATAAATATAGTCATAAAGATGACCGTAGTAATGATGTGCATTTGAGCACCAGGAACATTAGCGGCAGTCAGTGGCGTATAATGGTTATGATACTAGGCGATGCGACATTCTGCTTGAAATAGTCTAGATGCTGTAGAATAAGTGACGTATCAAAATCATACAATAACACAAAACTAGCATGTTTAACATGGACAGTGATACCAACATAAATAATTTTATATAATTTTATTTCAATATTGTGCACAGTAATTTGAACATTAATAATTATAAAGACAAAATAATATTGATAATAATAATAATAATAATAATAATAATAATAATGACAAAGCGTCAGTGGCGTATCAAACTGGTTTTCTATGCTTCATTACGAGCAGGAACAATGGCGGTTACTACTGACAGGAAATGTTGAGCAGACAACAACAAAGCCACACAACATGAGAGTAACGACAACCTAGAACAATGAAGTAACTGCATTACACACAGAGCAGTGATGCCAAAACAACACATTTCCGATTATTAGTATGGTATAATGGTATTTCTGTCGTGTTGACAGCACTGCGTCTGCTCAGAACTGCAGCATGGCCGCCAATTTTGTGCGCCTGGACCGACGCGCCAAGTCCAGGGCCGTTCGTCCCCCCTTATCCCTCGCCCCCCGCTCAGCCCCGTGCTGCAACAGCAGCCGCACCACTGCGACATGGCCACTACATGCTGCACAGTGCAGTGCAGTCCACTTGTTTGCATAAGCAGGCTCGTTGGGCCGCGCACCAGCTTCCAGTAGCAACTCACATACTTCAAGACGCCCACGGTATGCAGCCTCATGCAGAGCAGTGCAGCCAAATGGTCCTCCCTTCACATGCAGCCGCGCCCCGGCAGCCAGCAGCGCCCTGCATGCATCCTGGCAGCCTTGCCATGCTGCTACCCACAAGGGCGTGCAGCCGTCAATATCAACGGCGTTCACCTGGCTGCCTGCATCCAGGAGCAGCTGCACAGCGTCTGTGTCACCCCGTTCTGCTGCCTCGTGTAGCTGAGTCATGCCTCGGCTGTCCTTCTGATCCCAGTCGGGCCCGAACTCAGCCGCAGCTCTTTGCTTCTGCAGCAGACAAAAAATCTGGTCAGAGGAAGCTCAGTCAGCTAGGTGACAGTTCCACTAGGCTGAGTGAAGCTGATGCCAGTAGTAGTGCCAGTAGCCATAACTACAGTAATGTCAGTTCAAGAGACAGTAGCCATAACTACAGTAATATCAGTAGTAGTGAACGTAGCCATAACTACAGCACTGTTAGCAATAGTGACAGTAGCCATAACCACAGTAATGTCAGTAGTAGTAACAGTAGCCATAATTACAGTAATGTCAGTAGTAGTGACAGTAGCCATAACTACACTAATGTTAGTAGTAGTGAAAGTGGCCATAACTACAGTAATATCAGCAATAGTGGCAGTAGCCATAACTACAGTAATGTCAGTAGTAGTCACAGTAGCGATGATTACAGTAATGTCAGTAGTAGTGACTGTATCCATAACCACAGTACTGTCAGTAGTAGCGACAGTATCCATATGTACAGTAATGCCAGTAGTATTGACAGTAGCCATAACTACAGTAATGTCAGTAGTTCTGACAATAGCCATAACAAGAATAATGATAGTAGTACTGACGGTAGCAACAACTACGGTAATGTCAGTAGTAGTGAGAGTAGCTATAACTACAGTAATGTCAGTAGTATTGACAGTAGCCATATCCACAGTAATCCGTAGTAGTGACATTAGTCTTAACTACAGTAATTTCAGTAGCAGCGACAGTAGCCATGACTACAGTAATGTCAGTAGTATTGACAGTAGCCACAACTACAATAATGTTAGTAGTAGTGACAGTAGCTATAGCTACAGTAATGTGAGTAGTAGTGACAGTACACATAACTACAGTATTGTGAGCTGTGGTGACAGTAACAACAACTATAGTATTGTCAGTTGTAGTAATAGTAACAATAACTACAGTAATGTCAGCAATAGTGACAGTAGTCATAACTACAGTAAAGTCAGTAGTAGTGGCAGGAGCCATAACTACTGTAATTTAACTGAAACTGGTCGCAATCTCTGATGTGACAGTTTGTATCAATCATTGCTCAGTAACTGTAACCATGGCGACAGGTCACACTTACTGCTGTCTTCTGGCGCTCCGCTTGCAATTCCTCTACCATTTTATTCAGTTCCTCCCCCTTCGCTTGCAGTTCTTTTCGCAGGACCCGTCGTGCTTCCTCTTCACTCTGTAATTAAAAACAAATATGGTTGAGATGTCGCTGAATTGAATAGGAACATAACTGCTATGATGATGATGATGATGGCGAGATTACGATGAATTGATGATAATAATAATAATAATAATAATAATAATAATAAACATTAATATTATCATCATCTTTATTAAAATGACAAATGACTGAATGGAGCTGGTAAACTTCCTCGTAACTATAACCATTCCAACAGTTCGCACTTACTTCTTCCAGCCGGTGCCTCATCTCCTGCTCAGACTC
The DNA here is from genome assembly GCF_040183065.1 of Periplaneta americana. Lineage (NCBI taxonomy): Eukaryota > Metazoa > Arthropoda > Insecta > Blattodea > Blattidae > Periplaneta > Periplaneta americana. Next base: position 7,269,164 of record NC_091133.1, on the reverse strand, counting down.
CAGTTGTTGTCTCAGCTTCCCCAGCTCTTCCTGGTAACTCTGTAATATAAACAATTCTGGGTTAGAGAAAGCTCAGCTAGTTACGTGATAGTCGGTCTTGAAGCAACAGGTTTCATGAAGAATCAAGCTGATAGCCGGTATACAGCATCAGGAAATGAGACAACAGCTACCATCGTATGTTTGGATAAATGCTTTAAAATAAAACCTCTCAGTCTGCCTATGGTTTTCCCTAAAGAGTTAAATAAAACTTACGTGGTCTCAAATAAATTAGACATCTGGAGAAACATAATCTTCATTCTCTTGGTGAAGTTTTAACAAATTCGTGAAAGATCGAATACTCTACCAGTACATATTGTAATTCGTATTTCATGATAAACCCTAATGCAAATAGGCTATGCTTTGAATTTTATAAGCTCTAAAATAAATGGGCCAATTGTGATCTAGACCACTGTCCGTCAAACTTTATGATGATGCGGCACTCTTTATGGCGAGACTTTACTTTGCAACACCCACCCCCACTACCGTTAATGAACCCCATTTGAACAATACAAACCCATGTATAATGGAAAAAATTATGATTTTATTGAAAACCAGGCGATAGCAGTCAACTTCTAATGTATCATTCTGAAAGATGAGAGATCCGAATATGCAAACCTACTTTCCAATTTATTCTATTTTGCTTCTTAGACGTGCCTTCCTTGCTGATGTGGCCTATCTTTCAAACACTTTAAATACGTAATTAGGAAGGTCAAGATGTTAACATAACAGCCAAAGATGAAACCAACAGATTTGTAAGAAAACTTGATTTCTGGTTGACAAAACTTCACACAAAGGAATTTGTGTATTTAATGAACTGTTGAGTGGTAAAGTTTTACAATGCAGGTTTATTAAATGTTCGGGAATTTAAGGTTTTGTGTGTGCTTGAATTTAGAAATCGTCGACAATTTCTTGTCTAAAATTATCCTGATTTTCATAAAAAAATATTTCCAATATATTATGGTATCGAAACTATACTTTTTCGTCTTTGGAGAAGAGATAGATTCTGAAAGACAAAGCATCACTTCTTCGATAACCAACTAGATGGAAACAGTGGTAAAGTGGTATAACTCAATTACATATACGACTGTTCCTCTCCATAACACTGACCATAGAATTCTCCTACCGCAATTACTTTAAATTGTAACATTTCTATCCATCTGTGCTTCCTAACCTAGTGAGAGGAGGTGGGATTGGACAGTTAAACTTCCACCAAAATATATTTTACAAACCTTTTAGTATGATCTTTGATGACATTAAGAACTTGAGCTGACTTTTTATTAATAGTGTTTTACCACACAGATCTCCTCCAGAGGATTTTTTTTCGAACCCGCCCATTAGACATGACGGATGTCTCAAAAAATAAGTTTTGCACGCATTAAAGCTCTTTGTTTTCAAGTTCAGAAAGCACTTTAGCGTAGCCGACTTTGGATCCTTTGATGTTTCCGAATTGTTCTCACAGCGATGTTGTTGATCGACAACCATCGAATTAGTCCCGAAAGGTAAGCGTTTTGAGAAGAATAATCTGTTGAAGCCCAAGATGAGGTGAAGGCAGATTTCCTATCGTCTTCAGAAATGAGTTCAGTATAACGTCTAGGGTACGGACACGTTGGAGCGACGATAAACGATAAAAGAAGCAGCGATGCTATATCAGAGAGAATTGAAGCATGCATTGTCATTGAGGTGTGCATATTGGAGTAACGATAAAAGCGAAGATACACGATAAAAGCGACGAAAAAAAAAGTACCATTTTCTTCGCTCTTGTCGTTTATATGATCTCTGATTAAGATAATATTAATCTGTATAATTACCGGTGGTTATCAATATATCCGAATATTAATCGATTTATTATTATTTCGGCATATTAAATTAATTATTGTAGATATTGGCAAATTGATCAGTTGTGTATTTATTCGTCATATGTTATGTGATCACAAGAACCAATCACAACACAACGAATTTATACTATCTTTGGAATGAGAAACGGGTTTAATTTTGTACGTATTTAAGTTATATTAACCTTGAACTTAACAGCTGATATTTCCTATATATCTTCTGTCATTAAGTGCATGCATAGAATATCTTCTACTTATAAATCAAAATGTTGGCTTCCCGCGTCCTCGTTGCTCCGATATGAACACTTGATTCTTTGATAATACCAAAGCGCCGCTAGATCGTTTCTTTTATCGTTAATCGTTGCTCCAACGTGTACTTACCCCAACACAGCAACAGTTTTTCTAATCAAACACTTTAGCAGGTATTACCACACCCTTTTTTGTGACATACGCCTTCCCAATATTATGATATATCTTAGCTTTCGCTCGCTTATGTATCGATTTATCATGCAAACGTTTCTTCCCCCCTTCCACTTGAATGAATTCCTCATTCACTGATATGATCAGTACAACTTGAAGATATTCTGTACATGTATACAAACATAACTTTAACCTAAACAATAACAGTGATAGCACACGATTGGTGGGGAAGCTACTAGTAGGTGTTGTGAGTTATACCGCTACACCAGTAGTGGCGCGACGATTCCAGTTACTGTAAGAAGATCTGATCGCCTTTCTATTGGCTAATCTTTGAAACAAAATTGTTACTTCACCAATTAATAGCCAACAACCTCATAGACGAGAACAGGCTGTAAATCAGAATTAATAAATTTTTTATTTATAACACATTGCTTCTCAGAAACTCAAATAAATCACGGTAAATTTAGCTGTGTACTGTATGACACGACAAACATAGAAATTCCCTTTAGACACATGCAATAAAGTTACACAGTTTTAAAGAATATATTACTGACCATCATCCAGAAGAAACTGGAAACAATTGTGACGTCCACAGATGGATACTGAATCCGTTTTAGACAGAAAAGCTGAATTAACTGAAATTCCACACAATATTAAACAAAAAACTCATTGCAATATGTAGCTACTTGCGAATCCTGAATGAAGCAGTAAAACAAGTGGACAACTACTCAAATACTTGGCGTGTACTGTAAGCAGTAACATGAGATGCTGCCAGGAAGTCAAGAGGAGGATAACAATGGCAAAGGAAACTTTTAACAGAAAAAGGGGAGTCTTCTGCTGACCTCTGGAAAAAATCTAAGGAAGAGATTAGTCAAGTGCTTTCTGTAGAGTCGGGCATTGTACAAGGCAGAAACATGAACATTGCGACAAAATCGAGAGAAACAATTAGAAGCACTTGAAATGTGAATATGGAGAAAAATGGAGTGTGTGAAATGGACAGACAAAATAAGAAATGAAACTGTTCTACAAAGAATGAGTGAAGAAATAATAATGCTGAAACTGATCAAAAAGAGAATAAGAAATTGACAGGGTCACTGGCTAAGAAATTGGCTACGGAAGGATGCACTGGAAGGAATAGAGAACTGCACAGTTCGGGGTCGAAGAAGATATCATATGACAGACGGATGATATGCGGAGACTAAGAGGAAGGCAGAAAAAAAGGAAAGATTGCTAAACGTTGAACTTTGTAGTGAAAGACACGCCCCTCGGCAGAAAACTGTGAATGAATTATGAAATGGTGAAACTATATGTGCGGAAGATCGAATACACTACCAGTACATACTGTAATTCGCATTTTCATGATAAACCCTAAAGTAAATAGGCCATAGTTTGATTTTTATCAATCAGTCAATCAATAAATCAATCAATAAATCAATTTTGGGACATTTCAAAATCTAAGTGGTTTCTAGTCTCATTCACGATATATCGCCATTCATCTCTGTTCTCTGGATCTTCTTGTCGTCCTCCCGCTGTACAAAGATTATCATATACTTGGTCCAGCGAATGGAGACCTGGTCTACCAAGAGGTCTCTTACATCTTGGAGAATAGTCGAAAGCTTTCCGTAGAAGAGAGTTTTCATCACGCCGTAGAACTTGTCCAAGCCAACATAGTCTTCGACTTTTTATTAAGGCTATTATTTCCGGATCTTTATAAATATCCATTAGTTCCTTGTTCTTCAAAACTCTCCATGTGTTATTTTCTTGAATGGGACCAAAAATCTTCCTCAATATTTTGTTCTCAAATTTAAAAAGGGATTTTGTTGTTTCTTTTGTTAATATCCAAGTTTAGCAGCAATATAGGGGAGTTGATAGGATTATTGTTTTATAGCATCTTAATTTTATTGAATTTGGTATTCCCAAGAAACTAGTTCTATTAATTAAAATGTGTCTCAGTGAAACGTACAGCAGAGTCCGTATAGGTCAGTTTCATACAGATGCGGTTCCAATTCACTGTAGGCTAAAGCAAGGAGATGCACTATCACCTTTACTTTTTAACTTTGCTCTAGAGTATGCCATTAGGAAAGTCCAGGATAACAGAGAGGGTTTGGAATTGAACGGGTTACATCAGCTGCTTGTCTATGCGTATGACGTGAATATGTTAGGAGAAAACCCACAAACGATTAGGGAAAACACGAGAATTTTACTGGAAGCAAGTAAAGAGATAGGTTTGGAAGTAAATCCCGAAAAGACAAAGTATATGATTATGTCTCGTGACGAGAATATTGTACGAAATGGAAATATAAAAATTGGAAATTTATCTTTCGAAATGGTGGAGAAGTTCAAATATCTTGGAACAACAGTAACAAATATAAATGAAACTCGGGAGAAAATTAAACACAAAATAAATATGGGAAATGCCTGTTATTATTCAGTTGAGAAGCTTTTATCATACAGTCTGCTGTCAAAAAATCTGAAAATTAGAATTTATAAAACAGTTATGTTACCGGTTGTTCTTTATGGGTGTGAAACCTGGACTATCACTTTGAGAGAGGAACATAGTTTAAGGGTGTTTGAGAATAAGTTGCTTAGAAAAATATTTGAGGTAAGAGAGATGAAGTTACAGGAGAATGGAGAAAGTTACACAACACAGAACTGCCCGCATTGTATTCTTCACCTGACATAATTAGGAACATTAAATCCAGATGTTTGAAATGGCAGGGCATGTAGCACGTATGGGCGAATCCAGAAATGTATATAGAATGTTAGTTGGGAGGCCAGAGGGAAAAAGACCTTTGGGGAGGCCGAAACGTAAATGGGAAGATAATATTAAAATGGATTTGAGGTAGGTGGGATATGATG